>NW_009616976.1:27683-39284 GCF_000690535.1 Cariama cristata
GTAGACTTTTTATTATTTGGACACCAGTACATGGTTTTAGGAGTAAAGAAAAACTAATGATATGACCGCTACATGAAAATAATGTTATAGGTACAAAAATTCTAGAATCTTAAATGATAACTCATTGATGAATTTAACAGTGTTGGGCATATCAGATGTAGCAGAATTAAATGTGATACGATTGCCTGGTTTACTTATTTTTTTAATGTTTAGTTTGTCTTGGAGGATTGAGAATGTTACTTTAGTACAAGTGCTTAGGTTTTTCATGGCCAACTTGAACGTGTTCTTAGGCCTACTTTTCCTTCTGCGGGCTATTCTTCCCAGTGCTAAGAATATGGCTTTCCTCATTTGAACTGGCCAGGTCTTTTTATTTATGAGCTTCAGCAGCTTCTTCAGTACCATGGCTGATTTGTATGCAGTATTTTTGGCCTCCTCTTAGCTTTTCCAATGCGAAGTGTGACTGTAATGTATCTTTTTTTAACATACATTTTCTGTAGTGTAGTAGGATATTAACATCCTGATTCCTGCCAGCAAAATTCCATCTATAACAGATAACATCCCCTTAAGCTAACAGCAGGGCATGGAAATGCTGCCCTGGAGATCCTGTGCTGATGGCCCTGATGATTTTATAAAGTCTCATTCTCAGTAAAAGCTCTAGCATTCACGTTTTGTATTTAGTTCAAAACCAAGTGTATGGGTAGGGTTTTTAAAACAGAGTCATTATTCTAGATCTGAATTTTGCTCTACAGTCCTCTTGTCTCTGAACTCTCCAAACTTTTCTGAAGCTGAAGATTCCATTTCCCAATCATGTTATTTGTCCGGACAAAAATCTCCCTGTTTTGGGGAGCGTGGTGTGTAAGAATTGTCTCTTTCAGCATTGGCAATAAGTGCTTTATAGTAATTTTGACTTAACACTTGCCTTCTTTAAAGACAGAAGAGTTTAATTCCACAGACAAGTTCAAACATAGCTCTTCCATTTGAGCACACTAGCAGTCTGTTTTTAATTGCATCTTTGGTGCGCTTGTCCCTCATTTTGACCAAAGAGGTGCAAGAAGGCTGAGCTAATGCTTGCTCTGGTGACATATGTGAACAACTTACTTTTTCTCATATTGTCATGGTATCTCAGCACTAGAAATCTTGCCCAGTCTCAGAGCTATGAAGACTTGTGTCCTGTGTCCATTGTGCACTTCTCAGAAGTGCCCTCCTTTAGCTGTCTTGAGCAATGAGATTGGGCACAAAGGTTACCACATATATCCCCACTGATTTCTGTTCTACCCAGACCTCTTCTTTGTCTGTTGAAGGCAGGTGTGTTGCTCATGGCTTCAGCCTTGCCATGATCTAACTGTATGCCTTGCATATTCTCTTGCTTAATGAATCCCAGATTTAAAAGCCACAAAAACCCCAATGAATTTTTCTGTCACCTGCATTCACAAGGTAGAGCTTTCCAGCCAGTAATTATTTTATCAGATGCACAGCTCCTGCCTGAGCTATGCTGAACGTTCTAGAAAGGTATAGAAACTTTAAAACTTCAACAAGCAAAAGCTGAAGAGGGAGTGCTTGAGCATTTTCTGTCAAAGCAGCATTTAATCAGAAAACAGTGATTTGTCAAAAGCAAAAAGATCTGTGGAAGTCTCCTGGTGGGGCAGTGCTTTGCTGAAATGTAGCTGGAGTTCCCACAAGCTTTTGTTTCATGCTGAACTGGCCCCAAGGTGTGGGTGAGCAGCTTCGCTCCTCCAAACCATCCAACATTGCAACTCCGGGGCAACCTCATCTGCAGGCTGTGCTGGCCATGGGACATCCAGGTCTCGCAGAGGCGGGACAACCGTGCTGAATAGGCTGTGTGGGAGTCCAGCGTGTTTTGGGGTCTGGGACAGCCATGTTGCCATGGTCAGGATCAGGAATCTTCCCCAGCTCTCTGCTGTAAAAAGGTCCTGAAAGCCCAGGAGACTCAGCTGAGCTCGAGCACATGGGTTCTTTGTTGGTATCCAGGTTGATCACATGAAGTTTAGCAAGTTCTACCTTTGGGCTGAATGGGAGGGAAAAGGTTTTGGAAGATGAGAATTTCTTGTGAGGTCTCATGGCCTTGTGGATATAAACATGCTCAACTTTGCCTTGTGTTCAGCTGATGATCTACCATAGGTTAACAATGTCATGCTCTTCCAAAAAAGAAAAGTGCCATGCTGAGATGTATAAGCAGGGCTGTAGCATGCAAGACACACAAAGTAATCCTACCACTCTGCTCAGTGCTAGTAAGGGCCCAGCAAGGACACTGTGTCCATTTCTGGGCACCAGTCTGCACTAAATGTGGAGACATGCTGGAGAGAGGCCAGAGGAATGAAACAAGAATAATCTGAGCACAGCAAAGCATCTTTATTAAAAAAGATTAAATTAATTTAGTTTGCTTGGCCAAAAAAAAGAGAAAAAGGGGAGGTGAATTTAAATCTCAAATAAGGCAATTATGAGGAGGGAGGCACTGGACTGCATGTGATAGATGGGAGAAGAAGACAGGCTTAAGTTGCAACAAAGAACATTCAAGTTAGATGTGAGAAAACACTTGCCTCAATAAGAGCAGAGAAACATTGGAGTAGGCTGCCCTGGATGTCTGACAGGTCTTCCTCAAAAGGTTTTAGAGAAAATATGCTGGAAACAGCACTACTATTGCTGAACCCTTCTTGGGCTAAGGGACAGGCTGCATGGCCCCTCGAGATCCTTTCCACCCCAGCTATTGTATGAACTTGAGCAGCTGCTGTTTAAAGTTGTGGTTAGTTATTGTTTGATTAAGAAGTACTTCATAAGTACTATATGCCATGGGTGTGCCATTCAGCTTCTTTTCACCCAAAGAACAAAGATTTATTGAACATTTCTGGCTTTTCTGCATTATTTAGTCGGACAGCTAAAACTTTCATTCAACTAGCAAAATGGTACCGATTGCTGTAAGGCTTTCAAATACCCACGACTGTACCCTGGGTACCATCTCTCCCCCCTCAGGTACTGTTTCTGCTGTGGCAATAGTGGCCTGATATCTCCCTCTGTTCCTGAAACCACTTTAAGTTCCTCCACTGAAGCTTAGGCGAGATAACTGCTATTTTACTTCCACTTCCAAGACAGTTCAAAATCAAAATGTCTGATAGTTACAAAACAGAGTAGAAAAAAAAATATTAAAGAACATTTTAAAATGGAGAGGGAGATTAAAAATAGGGCCATGTTAAAAAAAATTGAAATGACAATACTTATTTTTTATATTTTTCTTGAAAAAGAAATCTGATGGAATTGTTCGTGAACTTGGCCATTCTAGGTTTGTGGTTGGACTTGATGATCTTAAAGGTCCTTTCCTACCTAAACGATTCTATGATTCTATGTATTGGCATGTATTCTATGTATATGTACAGGGAAAAGGTGTTCTGCATTGAAGAGCTTATAATCAAAGAATTTATGTGCTAATTATAAATAATGTTTTAAATGTAAAAATATTCCCAAAGGAAAAAAAATAGCAATGGATTCCAAGTTTCCTTCTTAATTCAGTTGCTTGTTAATTTAATCTTTTTAATTTATTAGCTGAAAATTTCAGGACCACACTAATTTGTTCTATTAGTAGTACAATTTCCACCTATATTTTGCTAAGTTTTATGTCTTCAGGCATGCGTTAGCAAGTAATTCGATCTTTGGCTGCATAATGCTTTCCTTTAATAAGGAAGAGGCTAATAATCTTAACCCAATTAAAGAAAAGAGAACTGAAGGAAGATTTGCCACAACAAATGATGGTACTAGAGGATATTTTCTTGGGGTACTGGCAGCAAGCTAATAACTGTTCATCAGGAAATCAGTATCTTCAAATATTTTCAACCTCAGGCATGGAGAGCACTTGAAAGCAGCTGGGAGACCTGTGTCTTCTATTAAGTGAGTTTGAGATACTTGATTTCCCAACTGTAGTTGGTATTTAAGTATGGAGAGTTGTAAATTTTGACACTGAGACTGACTGAGCTAGGCATACACTTAGTTTTGCTTTTTTTGGATATCATTTTGTGTCAATGCATCTTTGGACATTTATAGAATCATAGCATCATTTAGGTTGGAAAAGACCTTTACGATCATCGAGTCCAATGGTAAACCTAACACTGCCAGGTCTAATGTGACTGAGTGTAAATTTACATATCCCTTGGTTTGCTGCCTCAGGGATGTGTTTTATATATATACAGCCCATCTTGTTCACAGACAGCACCTCTGATATTATTTCAATTCTGTGTCCTGTCCCTGAGAATAGCTAGTTTGAAATTATTCAGGGGGATACCAAGTATTACCCTATACCATGAATGAATAATTGTTTTTTCATTGTCCAATCCCTTGTCATTCTCTTGAATGACATCTTGGAATACTGAGTGCTGTAAATGCTGTTTTAAAATGAACCCTACTTTACCAATCTAGATCTTTCAACTTTGCCTACTGTGAGAAAAGAGAAGCAAGAATGTGAATTTACTTTTTCTGCATTTAATACTTCAGCCACGTACTGGTTCCTAAATATTCAGCAGCATCAGCTCAAACCCCACCATAGCATCCCAGCAAACTAAATTACATTGTCTATCTGTTCATGATGAAAATGGTTTCCTTTTTCATAAACAAAGAAGTACAAAGGTAAAAGAAAGCCTTATTAAAGAAAAAGCAGAAAAACAGAACAATAAATCAGCAAGTTGTGGTCTCAAGCTCACCCTCTTCCCACAGCAGATGGGGAAGTCACTGATCCCGTCCCACCTTGGCTAAGTCCTATGCATGGTTCCTTGCCCAGGCTCAGGGGACCCCATTACTGGCCGCCTCCGTCTCTGCCCCTGAAGGAGCATGCAGTCCCCCAGGTCTCTGCCAGCTGGGAGGGAGGCAGGGGAGGGGATGCCCTTGGCTAAAAGGCATTAGTCAGACCACCCCATCTCTTTGTAGCCTCTCTTCAGAAATTATTCTCCCTGTTCCAAATGTCTCGCCTCTAAGTACTGGCTCCACCTGTGCTGGCCCTCAACTCAGTATACTGCATCAGCTTTTTCTCCTGCTTCTTTTTTTTTTACTGCTGAAGAAATGAAAATCCAGACCTTCTTCCTCTTGTCTCCCTTTCCAAGGACTCCTCCCTGATCTTCTGGAAGGCTATGTTTGACTGGAGTGGCTCCTCAGCCCTGGGGTGACCCCTCAGCCTGCCCTTGATCTGCACACAGCAGGCTTTGTCCATTCTTTACCAGATGTGATTAGCAGCATTTTATGCGGACTATCCTCAAACGTGGTGGTATTTAAACAAGAATGCTCCAACCTAGCAAAACTGCTATGCCTGTGACGCCAGTTCCCGTGGACCCCCTCGCTCTCTAGCAGATGCGGGCAGAGGACTCCCCACAGAAAGCAGCCTCTGGTCAAAGCTCCAGGTTGCTCTTCTTTCCCTTTGCCCACAAGCGTCAGCCGTGAGCTCTTGCCTGTCACATCAGGCTCCATGTGCTGTTTATCATTTCAGATCTTTTCTGCTCTCCCCTTTTCTTCGTATCCTCTCTTACTTTAAACAGTGCCAACCTTTCTAACCAACTTTTTTTCTGGCTTTCTGAGCTGCTTTCATATGTGCTATATGCTACACTGGGACAGGTGTATCTGAGCCAACACTATCTGCAAGCATTTTTAAATTGACTTTAATAATACTGCTGCATTACTTCCCAGTTTTTAATCTCACTTTGCTACCCAGGAGACCATTTTACTTACTTTTTGACTGCTATTTCTTACTGAATTGTCCAGAAAAGCACCCAATTTTGGCCTATTGTTATTGATTTTCTTGTGACTGCTCATTCTGGAACATGCAAAAAAGCTAATCAAAAGGAGCGTAAAAATATTTTGTTCAGCTCACAGTTGCTTCTAAGAACAGAAGCTCTCAGCATAGATTTTCATACCTGTGCCAGACAGAAATGGTGGTTAAGCAGGAGATGTGTCTACTCAGATAGATCAATGAAGCAGGCAAAGAGGCGAGTGCAATCAACTGCACCAAAGGCAGAGCATCCTGTTCCACTGGGATGTGTCACTCATACTGGGACCAGCTGGACCAGAGCTCATGTGACAGACCTCACTTTTCAGCCCCAGCCTCTCACAGACCATTTGCAGGCCCCAAAGCGATTCACGAGGGCCCTACTCACTTTGGATGTGGTTGAAGAGCAGACTGGAAAACAGGTGAAGCGGTTCCGCTGGGGAGCAGACCGCTCTTTTTCTCAGGGACCCCATGCTATCAGTTCACCCAGTGTTGGGAGGGTGCCCTTGGAAAGATGGCAGCAAGGAACAGACTGACAATAGTAGAACAATTTGACTACCTGCCTTCTTGCTGCCTGATCTGAGCAGTGCTTGGGAAAAAGGACAGGCAGGGTAGCAGCAGGGATACTCTGGCCACGGTTCTCCATGTGGGTGGAAACTTTCCTAAGCGGTCTTCACACTGGGGAAGGGAGTGGGCTGCGAGCAGATGTAGACAGCATGCATGCTATACTTGACCTCCACATCTGCAATAAATCTGATGTGCTCCTGAAGCACTGAGCTTGCTGTACATTCACCATCTCTCCGGCTGTATGCACAGGAAGGCTACCTATGTGTCAAGGCAGCAGGTCATGGCATAAAGCTGTCTTCTGTAGCCGGCAGTCCACATCTTTCTTCCTGCCACAGGATCCTTTCCAACCTAAACAATTCTATGATTCTATGATTCTATGGTTGTAGATTTTTCCATGGGGCATCAGACAGCAAAAGGGCTTTGTGAACCAGGACAGAATGGAAAGTGTCTGCAGCCGACTGCAATGATTGTTTGCCTTTCAGTAATTCGTTCCCTAGGACCTGGCAGACTTATCCTCAGCCAGGTGGAGAGAGAGAATATCAGTCTAAAAAAGTCTGATAAGCTTTTTCATATCTTTTCTGAATCCATAAGTGGTGGGACGAAGATGACCTTTCCCTAGATGAAATGTGGCAAAATGTTTCCTTCCTTATTCTGCTGGGCACCAAAGAAGCAAGAACCACCATCCATCTGCAAGGAAAAATGAGAACCCAAAAGCTTGGGGACACTCACTTGTTACACTATTCTGTCACCTCCTAATCCTGGCTCTGGTTAAAGTTCTGCCATCCTGCTGTCAAAGGGCCACATGCCAATACCAGAGGCTCCTCAGTAAAAGGTACCAGCCAGATGTTGAGGCAACAAGCTCATGAGCATAGATGATATTGCATCCTGGCTAGAGCAGTGTGTCGTAACTCCAATTGCTTGCCAGAGGAACATCCCAAAGTGTTTTCTGACTGCCAGTGTCAGCAGCAGCTGGACATTTCATGTCCGTCTTTCAGATTTTGAGGATGGTGTTGAACTCCCCATTGAGGAGTAGGGATCTAGCAGTCAAGTTTGTCAAAAATGGGCATTTCTAACTTTGGATTGAGTCACCTGTATGCTGCAAACATGAAATACATATTTTTTCATATGAAAACTAGTATGTTCCTACAAAATCTTTCAGTGTGACTCCATGTTTCCTGGTATAAAATTGTTTGCCTAGAAATATTTTGATGTCTAGCCAGAGATTTGATTGTCCTTACCAATAAAAATGCATTTATTCAAGCCAGGACCAAAGAATATTTTAGAGTGGACCTGCCACAGAGAAGTGCAGTGTCTGCCCAGCTGTCTAAGTGTGTTGACTATATAGGCATGAGAATGATGTGAGCTTTGTCTCTCTTATCCCATTGACTGCTGCGTCTGGACCTTCATTTTAAGAAAAATGTATGAAATATTTCCAAATGCTTGGTGGTCATACAGCATACATCACCATTAAGGCTGGCTACTAGAAGAACTCCCATGATCACAGAGTTTCCCTGCAGTAGCTCCTTTTTTGATTTAGATAGACGTCAAATCTATCAGGTACATTTAGTGCATAATATCATCCTCATAAAAAGGTTCTCAGCACTTGAAAACTCATGATGACTTGCTTCAGAAATTAACTATCCTCAGGATTAGCATCATATGCCTAGCTTCTATTTTAAATTTTGCTAACCGGATTTTTACTACTAGCTTTTAGACCTATTCCAAATAGGCCAAAGAGATGTTTATTGTGAATTTTTTGTACTACCTCCTCCCTCGTAGCTGTAGCCATTTTCATATTCATAATTAAATTAGTTCTTCACTTGGCAGGCCGGTAGACATGCTGCAGGGAAAATGTATTGAGCATGGAGAAGCTGCAATATTTCTCATCCCCAGGATGCAGACTTCAAAGCTCTACAGCTAAGCTTGCAATGACAAGATCACCAAATCTTTCAAGCCTTCATGATTCATTATAGAGAAGTATCTTGATTTCAAATGCTTCCCTGGAAGTCACCCTCACTTTCAATGTGAAAAAAGTCTTTCTAGGGACCTTGTTTCATTTTTAGCAAGGATAGGTTCAAACCAGAGAGTTAAGAAAAAACAATGGAAATGAGGGGATGGACCGACACCAAAAGGTTATCATAGTTACTTGCTTAAGAAAAAGGTTTGATTTTTACTGCATTTGACGCTTCCTTATTCCCCACTTGTCCATCCAAGTATCTCACAGTGTGCTCTGTTCATGGAGGTCTGATCACAAGTTTTACAGGGTATCTTGTGACCAGAGTTACACAGAACCATGGGAAGATTTAGTAACCGACCTTACATGTGTGATAGAGAATTAGGCATCTGACACTTGTTTGAGGAGGTGTGGCTGGTGTCACCAGCATGCCTGGCTTACTCTGTCAAGGTTGGTACGTGTTCCAGGCAGTTTTTGAGTGAGGGCAGCCTCTGGGGCATACCGAGGGGTTGATTTGACAAAGCAGAACCACCGTGGAGGCATGGGGCCCTGGTGTGTAACTGGGATCACTTTTCATATCTTTCTTTCACAGTTCTCAGAGATGGGCTCTCCGTAATGCTTTGGTTATGAAGAAAGAAGGACCGCTGAATTGTTGTTTTGCAATGGAGAAGAAAGAGGGAGAAACACCAGCACTGTGGCTCCCACCTTGTTGCTTATCTCCCTGCAGAAATGTGTTCCAAATCCTCTCTGTGCTGTGTTAAGGAAAGGAAAAGATTAGACATTACGACATCTGCTTTCTTGCATTATCTTTTCCAATTTTGCATCCTATAACCCCCTGGTGAAAAGAGGAACAATGACTTTATATAGCTGCTGCTTGATTCTTTTGCTATTTACCTGGAACACTGCGGCCTATGGGCCAAACCAACGGGCACAGAAGAAGGGAGACATTATTCTCGGAGGATTGTTCCCCATTCATTTTGGAGTGGCTGCTAAAGACCAGGATCTAAAATCAAGACCAGAATCAGTGGAGTGTATAAGGTAAGCCACAAAAAGGGAAAACAAAAAGTTTTGGTGGGCAAGTCTTGACCTTTTTCAGCTTCAGGTGACATGCTAAACAGTGTGTAAATACGGTCTGTGATCTGATGCTTGTAGAGGCACTGGGAAGGTATGGTGTAAATAATAGAAAAAACAAGGGTGTAAAGACAGGAAGTGCATATGTTAAACAGTAACATAAATAATATTTGGACAGTGAAAGAGGGCAATTTTTGTATTACCCAAAACTGCCAAAACATAAATATACTGATCTATCTGGTCATTCACAGTGGACATTCAAACAGTATCTGAAAATTAGCTTTCCTAGCAGAAGGACTGAAAATAACCCATAGTGCCCTTAAGTTCATTAAATTACAGTCATACATAGTAAAATAACCTAGAAATCGAATTTTAGAGTTTTTGCCCAGTTCTGCCTCTCATCTTCTAAGACTTTACAAACTCTTTAGCTGCCTAACCAACAGAATAGGTGAAAGTGAGATAGGTCACTGCAGTTGCAAAATCACGCTGAACACATCGATGTCTCTTTAGGACATTTACAAAGCCCCAGACTTGAACTCCCTACCCGGTCTTGCCTCACCCAAAGTCCTTTTCTTCTGTGTAAACAGTGCATATAGGTTTTGTCTTAAGTTTTTGGCATTTAGCCCTGGAGGGAGAAATGTGCATGAAAACAAACTCTTTTATTATTGAAGTGTAGCCATTTTTATGATGAAACATGAGGAATCTTTAACCTTACAACCCTGCACATAATATACGTAACAAGTGGAAAGTGTGACAGAAACTGATTGCAACTGAAATGTCATATAAACGAAATAGAAGAAATTGATGTGGAATTTTGTCATGACCATGCATGGGAAAACACTTCGGTTTTATGGGACTTCTTCTGTAATCATATGTGAAAACTTGTGTATCTGGAATTATTTGAACCTTTCATCCTAGACTGGGGATCTAGCTCAGTTTTGTTGCATATGGCAGTGAAGAACGACTAACAGCATTATGCTTACACATTTCAGGTGCAGTTTCCCACTGAGACACTGAGCAAGACACATCCATCTAGGTTATGAGATCATCCCCAGATGTTCTCATAGAGAGCACACAGAAAGAAGTGTAGTTAAGCAGGGGTTCTTTTGGCTGCTTCTGTGCATGCACAAGAAAGTCATGAACTAAATGTATGTGGAATGTCTACTTCATGGAGCAAGAAGCTCTGCCAGATTTTTAGCATTTTTTTTCTCTCTCAGAAGCAGAGTTTTAAAAGTGGAATGCTGAAAAGCAGTGGATGTTTTTGGCTCCGTTGTCTTCTTCACCAGGCAGGACAGTGCAGACATTTGCAAACTGAACATAGCTTTCATTTCTGTCAGTTCTGGGTTAGCCTCGGTGACTGTCTTGGCATGGTCACATTATTAGAACGGATCACTGGAGAATGTTCCCCCACGAGTACAAGTGCATGGTTGCCAAAAGATTTGTTAATGAGGTAGCACTGCCAACAACAGGCAAATCCTGAAAAACCAGACCAGCTGTTTTAAGGATACAATGGGAGATCCAATCTGGGTGGCATTTGATCTGCATCCTCCACCTGAAATTTGCCTGGTTAAAATCTGTGTTCCTCTTACCCCTGCACCAAGAAGCTGCAGGTGCAAAAGAGAGAAGTTACTGAAGAAGCAGGCATTTGTGGCACTTTGCTGCACTCCTTCAAGGAACTGTATAAATTGTGAGTTGATAGCATAATGCAAATGGAGAGAGAATACTTAATGAAGGTCAGAGATCTAGCTGCAGAGGTAGTAGCAACTACGATAGGAACAAGGGGATGACTGGACCAGAAGTGACTGGAAGGTCCTTCATTGCACATGTCTTTACCAGAAAATGTCCATTTCTGGGGGAGGTTTAATTCAAAAGAGATTAGGTTGAGAAGACTTTTTGAGACTAGTCATCAGATTTTAATGATGAAGATAATTAATCCATGGGACAGTTTATGTATATTCCTTGTTATTGGTACATGTTAAATTGAAAGCCGATATTTTTCCTGAAAGGATTTTCTGTTTTAAGCAGCATTTAAGTCAGAAGATTCCTCTGGCTGGACTTATGCAGAGATCTCTCGACACAACCACGGTGGTCCTTTTTGGTTTTGGACTCTGTGATTAGGTAGTAGCTTGTGGCAGGGTTTTGCATGCTGACTCTAAAAGCCCAATACATTCGTCAAGTCATGAGCTAGAGTCTTTCATATCGCATTTGAGTTTCCACAGTTCTGGGCAATTGGCTAGTCTGGAATGATCAAACT
>NW_009616977.1:0-21877 GCF_000690535.1 Cariama cristata
AGGGCTCCTTTCTGAGAGGCCGGGAGCCACCGGGTGACGAGTTCAGGTGGCGACGCGTTTCTGGGAGGAGGGAAGGCAGGGAGCGCTCCGTCCCTGCCTGCTCCGCTTGCCTGGCCTCCGGCGCCCTGGAAGAGCTGGTGCGTGCCGCTCTGGGCAGCGTCCCGTGGTCTGTGAAGGCAGCCGGTGGCAAAGCTCGGTCGTGTGTGTCCGCGAGTCCTCTCCTCAGCGTGGCTCTTCCCGGAGGACTCTTAAATAACTCTCGGGAAGCACTGGTCTTCCAGTCACCAGGTCCATAGAAGAAAAGCAGCGCTGCTTTGCAGAGCAAACGTGGAACCATGTACTGCCTGCTCTGCTGTTTCACTTTCCCTCTGGATTTTCTCCGTGGTGGGAGGTGGATTGTCTGTTTCAGATCAGTTGTGCAGGGTATTTACAAAAAATAGGGAGAACGCGTCACAAAAAATACGGAAATATGCACTGTCTAGGTGGAAGATCTTCAGAGTTGGTGCTTAAAAGCTGCAGTCAGCAACAGGTGGTGCAGACTGTTCAATGACATAGACTCTGACTTTGGATGTTACTACAAAAATTGAAATAAATATTTCTAAGAATTACTTCAGTATAAATAAGCTTGTGAAGCATTATTTTCTGTGAGATTATAAAGCAATACAATAGAAAGCAGCTGTGCAGGATAACTTCCTCCAGCTCATTGTCTCGCCAAACTCCTGTAGGAAATTGGATTGACAGCATTATCTGTAATAGAACAAGCCATCTTATAAGTCTATTTCTAGACTTCATGTCCTGTGCTTATCTCTGTGGATGTGCTTATCTTCTAAATTTTCCAAATATCAAAAGAATAATGACACTGAAAGTGAAGACAATATTGACAACAAAAACTTAAGTTGAAAAACATTAGTCCCCTACAAATATTTGTATACATTGTTGTTAGAGGTGAGTGCAAAAATGCTGTCTGCAAATTGTTCCAGGACTTCGGTAGTTTGTTATGAAGTAATGTGATGTGAATGATGTCCCCCCAGCTCTTGGACCGATAGACCATTCATCCTCCTTGTCAAAGCTGTAGTTGTTTTATGATGCCTTAAAGACTTCATCACTAGTTCTGACACAAGCTGTTTGTAAAAGGCTTTTTTAGAAAACATATTTTATTTTTATTGAGAGAGTAAGAGGAAGGGACTGATAAATATTTTCTGAACTAATTCATGAGAAAATCAGTCAGACTTGAAACACAGGCAGCATTTGTCAAATTGAAAAAAGCAGGCCTTGGGCAGCAGAAGAGAAACCATAACAATATGATGAAATAGAATACGGTGTTAATTGTGGTGTTGTGACTCTTCAGGAGCTGTACATACTTATGTTGGTAGCGTACTTCACTGCGATCTCCATTTCTTTGTGTCATGATAAATTAACTTGAGGGGACAAGCATTATGCAGCCTAAAAGCTAGTTTTCATGCTGCAAGACAGCTTACTGATGCTTTCCAAAGTGCAGTTAGACCGAAGACTGTATTTTCAGTTGTAAACGCAAAGGTCATCTTTTTGTTATGTGTTGAGGTCGGTTATGCTGTATATATGTGAAAATCTGTCATAAATAAAGCATGGTATGCTCATGAGAGGTGTGTGCTTTGTTCAGAGTTGATTGTTGCAACTATTTGTTTTGAATGTTGAGGTAATCTAATGGGTGCAGTATGGTTGAAACAAAAGGAGGGAACATGAACATAGCACTATTTCTGTGGGACATCAAGTTACTGGCTCAGTGGGTTTCTTTCATTGTGGAGGTTGCTTTTGTAATCTGATAGCAAAATGGAGGATTTTGAGCTACTAAGTTCGATGTTCTATATCATCTGTTCTGACTGTCCTGAAGAATTAATATATATACCTTCTTTTACTTTCTGCTTGCTGTTGTAGGAATTCTTATTTGCAGTAGTATCTTGATGAATATTAATAGTTTACTATTTGAACAGGAATCTCCTTACACCATTGTCCTAATTTGCCTCCTTTACTTGCTGTACTTAAAAAAGGTGTTACTAAGGAAACATCTTGAAAGTTGTTGCCTGTGGACTTCTGTTAAGGTGACTTTAAAAAAAAAAAGATGATTTCAGAAGTTCTGGGCCTACTTCTCAGTCCTCCAGCTAACCGTCGTGATCTTTTTAGTTGCTATGAAGTCACTTGTCTGACTTTTAACATGACACATTTTGTGATACAGCTAAAGAAATAGAGGAACCAGCTATTCTGCTGTTCTGCTTACAGTTCTGCATAACTTATCTTCCCACTTAGTGAATGTTAGGCAGCATGCCCTGCCACAAAGAAGTGCGAGAGGAAGAAGGATTTAGGGTTCTACTAGTCTATACACTAGTAAGTTTTATTTTTGTAGAAGTATACTGCTCCATACCTGGGGGTGTGTGGCCAGCAGAAGGTGTTTTGTGTGGACTTGGAAACAGGATAAAATCTATTCCTTTTAGCCCTGTCAAGCTGTCTAATGTATCTTTTAGCTTTTTTGCTGTTGGAGGCATTAAGCTGTTCTTGAAATCTGATGTTCAATACATGGTTGCTACTTTTGCAACCATGAAAAAGGATTTACCACCATGAAAATTCGTTTAAGTAATAGTGTGAACTTGATGGCTGCTTTTTCTTACTGTTCCCAAAGTTAACTTCATTCCTTAGGATTGTATGTGAAGTAAATGCTCTGCAGTAAGAGTTTAAATATTTTTAATTTATCAGCGAACAAAATTGAGATCCATTACATGGAAAGCTTGTTAAAATACTCTGAAAGTTACTAGGTTGTTTTCGGTTGTGTGTACTTTTCTCTACCCCAGGTCCAGCTGAGCTTCCTTTGTAGTTAATTTTCTCTACCTACTGCAGGGAGAACGTGCCATTGGCTGAACAGCTGGCATCACTGCAACACAAGTTACTCAAGGACATGTCATAGGGTAATAAAGACTGCCAAATAGGTGGAACCCTAACATCAGATATGCTTAGTATTGCACCTGGATTGTGTGATGGGAAAACAAGTTGAAATTTAAGGAAGCAGAAGATGACGTAAATATAGGAAAAAATGTTTTATTTGTCTAGTGCTGTATTACTAAGTGATTAAATGGTTATATGCATGATAGAGGGCTCCAAATGTGTATGCTGTGCTGTTCCGTTGTGTAGTCGGAGGTCATGTGTATTGCAATGATTATTGCTGTGAATTTTAAATAGATTTAAAATTGATTATGTAAAGACTTCTGAATCTTATTTGTGAAGTAGTTTTTTTATCCTTTTTATTGGAGATCTTTAAGAACAGGTTAGACAAATGTCTATCTGAAATGACGTAGTTGATACTGCCTGGAGAAAATGGGAAGGATTAAATGGGAGTTACCAAACATAGTTTATGAAGGTATCACAGGCTTGGATTTCAGCAGTAGGCACATGCAGAAGGAGGTGCACATCGTATGCTGTGCGTATACCTCATTATAGTAGAATCCAGGTATCAACACTGAGCATTGAAAAAAGATGACCTTTTAAGGACCGTTCTAGCCATATCTTCTGTAATCTTGTGGTATTCAGTCTGATTGTTTTTAAAGATGTGTTGATGTCCTTCAGCTTGTCCTTTTAAAAAAAAGGTGCCAAAAAAAGTCTCACTTCTTGTTAGAGTTGCAAGATATGGCTTTGTGGCCTAGACAGGATGCCACTTAAAATGAGGAAAGCTAGATTTTTGTCTGCCCTAGTACTTTGTGTAACCAGTAGCCCAGGTTGAAATAAGAGAATGTCTGGGATCCATATATTGAATGGCTAACATGTTCCTACGTATGCTGCTGCATTTATGTTAAACAGTGCAGAAGATGTGCAATATATGAGCGTATTGTCAATATAGATAATAAAAACCGTCTTTTAATATGGGTGCTCAGCCTGTCCTTGGCTGCTGTGGTGGTTTATCTGACTGGTCCTTCCATCATAGTCATACAGGCTTAGTCAGGACAAGATGATCAATCTCCTAGGGCTCTGCCTGTATTAATGCTATCACCAGAAGGAGATACGAAACCAATTGGAAGTCTAAAGTACTCAATCCATGATCAGGTTTAGTTTTCAGCAGAGGAGAAAAATTACCCAGCTCTAGTAATAAAAATTCTTTGAAGACATGTAACTAAAATTCTAACTTTAACAAAATAAAGGTAAACTAGTGGAAGATAATAAAACCGTTTAATACAAAACCAATTTTAATACTCGCAGTTGAAGAACTTAAGAGGAAGTACAAAATGATCGCTGTCTTTAGTTTCATGAGTAACAATGACATTGACAGCTTTGAATGGTAGTTTATTTAAAAGTGTAATTGTCACTGGCCTTTTGCAAGTTGAGACACATCTGACTGGGAAATCATCAGAGAAGGAACTAAACAAAGATGTTACAGTTTTATAATTCTTTCATGTTTTCCCGTGTTTAGCGTAACAAACCATGTTGCTCTTTAGCCCTAGTGCCAAATTTGTGTCAAACTTTGAAGACGTTTTTAAGAAGGGAGTCTGCTAAGAATAAGCCAGATAGGACTTGAATCTTTAATATTAAAGAGGCAAAACTCTTGTGTCCTTTACTACAAAGGAGAGATGAAACAAGTTTAAAGTTTGAGTTTTTCAGTATTACATTGACAAATTAACATTTCCAAGCTTTGTGTCGAGGGGGTACAGAGACTTTTGCACATCTGTCTTTTAAAGAGTGAGAACCCATTTTAAATCACAGAACCCAAAGCAGTGCTACCTGGGCTACAGTCAACTGTTTCTCAATTGTTTCATGATTTAGCTTCAAGCACAGTCATATGAACACCATGCCTAGTCCTGTGACAGCTGCAAAGAGCTTGTTTGAAAGGAATTCTTGCTCCACTTCTAGATCTTGATGCATTTCTACATCTGAAGTAATTTTTAAGCAAAGCTTCTTCTGATGACCCTGCTAAACTGAAGCCCTTTTCATAGGGTTACGAGTTTCTGCTTTTTTAAGAGCTATAAAACGCATTGGCTAAAACTTAGTTGTAGCTTATTAAAAGTTGATGTGTGAGCATTTGAAGTATTTTCCCTGTAAGTTTTCCTAGCAATACATTGGAATGTATTGAATTATATTCAAATCACCTTTAATATGACTATTTTTAGGTTGCTGCCTCCTCTGTCTCTTTGCTTCCATGCGGTGCCCAGCTGCAGCTTGCTTTCTGACCCTTTAGCCGTCTTGGATGTTTGATTTTTTTTCTGCAAAGGCTTCTGATAGGCTTTTCCTCCCTGTACGATGAGCCTTCTGCGTAACTTGTGTTTGTGGCCTTACCTTCTCTTTGCAATGCAGAATAGAGAGTACTACATGACCTAAGACGTCTTTGGCTATTAGAAGTATTCTTTGTGCTACCAGTCCACACTGAATTTCTTAAGTTTTCTGTTAAGATAAATAGCAAAAAATATGCTTTTAAAACTGCTATAATCATGAATTGGTAGCTTTAATATTATAAAATGTAAACACTGATATATTCATCAGTGAACTCCAGAGTATTGTGAGACACAACGTTGGTAAACCAAGGTAGTAGAAGACAATGGTGATCAGCACAATTGCGGAGTGCCCATAAATAGTTTTCTATGCAGTTGATAAATTGTAGGAGATGGTTATTAAGTGTTTGATGAAGACTGTGAGCATTTTATAGCCTATCAAATGACAACAGAAATCAGGTGGGAATGAGAAGATGGCATGTAATTTTGGTTGGCGCTGTTGCGGGCATGTCTCTACTGCAGTGTTGGTACCTTCGTGGCTTATAGGTGCAGATATGCTTCACCGATGTTCAGTTGAATCCAAGGATACCAAGACTCTGTATTCACATGCAGTGTTGACAGGAAAGTGTGTGAAGTTAGGAAAGAATGGAATAATTCATATTTACGATAGTCCCAAGCAGGCTTCTCTGAAGTAGCTGGCACTTAGTTGATAGTGATTACACAGAGCAACCTAGGTGGGATGTTTGACTGATGGACTCCGGACTAAAATAGTATCCTTCATGTTTAATTGTGGGCTGTAGATCTGTTGTTTTGGAAACCTGCTTGCAGCCTTCCTTGCTGCGAAGGGCTGCTGTGTTGTTACCTACGTGCTGCTTGAAGGGAAGGTCTTTTTAAAAACAAATCTAGGAATGACTGTTGTATCAGTTTTTTCTCCTTGGAGAGAGAACTTCACTCAGGCTTTTAAAAGAAAAAACAATCCATAATTAATTGTTGAGTCTAACTTCACTTCTTTTTGTTTAGAAATTCATCGAGTTTGAAGATTCTCAAGAACAAGAGAAAAAGGACTTACAGACCAGAGTGGAAGCATTAGAATCGCAAACTCGACAGCTTGAACTAAAAGCAAAAAACTATGCTGATCAAAGTAAGTTAAATATATTGCACACCCTTTAAATTGTATTAGTGCATTTAACATTTTGTTCTGTAAAATGATAACACGTATGCTAAATATCTGTGCTATCTGATTCCTGTGTTTTGACAGATAATTAGGCTTAACTCTTGTGCAAGTTTGTTTTCCTTAGAATTAAGGCAAACAAATTGGGTACAAGCTTGTGACTCATAATCTGATTCTTCTGGTATCGTACTCATTGTTTTGTTTTCCTTTTAGACCATGCTATTTTCATGTTTATCAACTTTTTCAGGAGATACCTTGAACTTATTCCCTTGTTAGTGATCATAAAATAAGCTAATTTTCTTCCCATTAAACTGTTGTCTGTGCTAAAAATAAATGTAATCTTTAGGTTTAGAAGTACTACTGGGATGAGAATATCATTGATGCTGGTTCTCATTATCTTTTGTATGATTTTTGCTGAATTATTTATTTCTGAGGTATTTAGTTTTTACAGGAAAAGAGTTCAGGAAGAACAGTTCCACTTTTAGACATGTTCTGTGTAATTTATGAAAACTTGTGTAAGTTTTGGAAACGGGTAACAATGATCAGCTTTCCTGAAATACTGAAAGTTACAATGTGAATATATTGTAGCTTAGACATTCTGCTGGATTGCTTCTTGTCCAGGGATGTAGTCACTGAATGAAACCCAGTCACCAGTTTTTCGAGTTGAGTAAAAAGCAGAGAGGAGAAAAAAAGTACTCAAACCCACAGAAATCTTCTCTTTTTGTTTCATTTCTCCCACCCTGCAGTCTTAAATTGAAGATGAAAGACCTATGCTGCTAATCATGGATTAGTTTTTTTGCTGTGAGTCTGTTAAACATGCAATGAAGGTTATGGTTTTTTTGTTTTATTCAACCTTGTCGGCACAATGTAGAAATAATAATCAATATGAATTAATGTGCACATTTTGTCGAGCTCCTAAGCTAACTTCTATTGACATAAAACTAGCATGTCTATCAATTAATATGCAACTTTTATTGCTGGACCATGCAGAAGGGTTAAGTAAGACTGTATCAAGCTTGATAAGGTTGCGATAAGATCAGTTTCTAAAAGTAGAGTGCCAGTTGTCAAAATAGCCACTTTTCACTATTCTTTCTTCCTTTATTTCTACTTGGCCACCTTTCCTGCCGATAGTGCAACAAGTTATAGCTCTCTTCTTCAACTGAAACTTTAAAGGAAGATTTTTACACCTTAATTTTTCAGTGGCATGAGTGAGTCTATACAGGGTAAAAGTATTAGTACAGTAGTGTTAAGATTAACGTAGGTGGTGTGTAGAGCAGAATCTTTCTGAAATTTTAGTGGTTTAGAGTGCTGTTGGCAAATCTTAGAGATATGTACTTCTTCGGGTCCATTGCAGTTAAAATATTTTTTGGGTTCTCTACAAACAGCGATGGAGGAACACTTCAAGCAGTCTCATCTAGTGAAAAACCAGGGTGATTGATTTCCAGGAGTGTATCTTTATAGATCAAGCTAAAATGGATAATCATAAAGCATGTTGTAGAGACTTTTATCAGAAATGCTATGATTCTTATGAATGGAAATGTGTGTGTGTGTGTTTAAAAGCAGCACAAGAGGGGAAAAGAAGACATTGGAAGGAGAGTTGAGTGGTCTGTTTTGGTAACAAAGGACACTGTTTCCAGAATGTCTGTATTTTAAGCCCACAGCACAAACAACTTGTTAATGAGACACCCTGTACTATGACAAGATTATGACATCAAGATTACATAATGTTGTATATGCCATTACTTTTTTCTGTTAATGCAATAAAAAGTATGAATTAGTTGCGCAAAAGGAAAATAATTTGGATTCCTGGCAAGGTATATGGCAGCGTACCTGGAGTTTCTCTTATGGGAATTGCACTTACCATATACTGATGTACATAACACCATTTTATATTGTTCTTTGAATCCTTTCGTGTGAAATTCTTTTTTTGCCCTGAATGTTAAGCCTTCAAATATATGTATGATTTTAAACTTTTAGTTACATTGTATGTGTATATATATCATAATAATGAAAGTATTTGCATGAGAAACTCAGTTGTTCCAGTAGAGCCACTGAGTGTTGGCTAGAACTACTTTTTTTCTAAGAAAGTGTTGTTGAAAGAAGTTACCATAACAGCATAAAGTTCTGGTGTTACAGCATTGACTTTTAAACAGTTCCAAAATCTTTTTATTGGAGCAAAACCTTTTGTGATGGCAAAAATGTAACTTTGGAGAAACAATAGGGCTGTGTTGAACATTGAGTTTTGCTTATGATTGGCGTTGATAAGCTGTGTAGGACAACTTGAAAGACTATTACGAAGGTTTGGCATGCTGCAGTGCTGATGCAGAGCAAGATCAAAAGGGACATAAGCACAGTTGTTGAACACCTAATGAATATTATGCAACTGAACTGTTTTTTTTGTGTGCTCTAAATTTCTAGGGTATGAAAACTGTACTAATGTATGTATTCTTGAAGTACTCTAACTCCACTGTATTACCTTGTTTTCTGTTTTATAGGCAAAGTGATTTGCATGTCCTAAGATACCAAAGATACCAAGGTGGCACTCTAATTCACTGGATGCAACTAGAAGTCTTCTAGCTATACTAATTTCTTTTTTTCTTCTACTTCCTATACTGCTGCCTGTGCATCTAAATTAGTCTGTGGTATTGCCAACTGTTACCACATTAACAATCAAAATAGTGGTAGTGTTGTTATTGATAATGGGAATTGCAAATGCCTGGTAGAGAACAAAAGTAAGCAAGTAAAACCTGGCTTTGCTTTTTTGTGTCAAGAGTACGGTCTGAGATCGCAACATCAGTTTATGACATGATTAATAATTGAGAATAGAAAATGGGTAAGACATGATGGTCCTATGGAGTACTTTAACTACAAGACTTTTTGCTTCTTGTAGGCTATTGCTTGTGCTGTATGTGTTTTTCCTCATGTAATGCAGGCCTGTGAGAACAAGTTTTGTCCATTAAAAAGTTTCAACTCATCCTCTTGAACACTGTCCGTTCTGAGCATTTAGTGAAGACTCGTTAGCCCTGGGAGAGGGCAGCTCTTAAGTTACATGGTTGGGTTCAGCATGACTGTATGTGCTTAAACATGCATGCCAGTAAAAATTGCTCAAGAAGTCATAGTTTTGTTTTATGTCCTGCAAACACTGCTTGTTTTTGCAGTCTTAGTGATCGTCACACTGAAGAGAAAAAGAAATATTTCTTTGTACTTAAATTTATCATGTGGGGTTACATTCATAGCCACTTATTCAACCAGCTAGGTTGGAATAAATCTGCTGTTTGAAATTAAAGAGGTGAAATAAGAAGCTTATTTTGTGTCAATGAGTCACTAAGTTCCTGTGGTTCACTGACTTTTTTCCCCTGCATTACAAATTTAAACATTTGCTGTCAGCTACCTACTAGATGAGTGAACTACTGTACTCTGCTCTTTCATGGGAGGAAATGGGAAGGGGGAGAGATGACAGCGTGACCTGGTGGCACTGCAGGGAAGATAGTGATCTACAGTAGATGATGAAATTCTGAATGGTGGGGGTGGATGCACATTGAGTTACTGCTCTTGCATGATGTATAGCACTGGTATTTGGTGGGTCGTGATGGTTGCCTAAGTCAAGTTTGCTGCCAAAAAATGGTGTGACATGTTGCATCCTGGGATATTTTGGTGAAATTTACAACTGCTCAAAGGAGAGCAGAGGCATAAGGATTTGCGACTTGTATTTGCAACTTCTTCCTTTCTTGCATAAGGAATGTGCTGCAGTGGTGTGGCTCTTTGGCCTGTGACAGATCTCCTCTGGTTTTGTACTGCTGCTCTTCTCTGTAACTTCTCATGGTTTGCCTCTGCTCTGGCGTTGGTGTGCGTTGGCTCTCAGCATTACCTGTGCAGGGAACAGAGGAAAGACAGTGCCTGTGCTTCAGGGGCCTGTGGCCTGTGAAAGTTTAAAGCAAGTTAAATATCACAAAGTTCCTGGAGATTTGTCTGGGGATGATGTTGATAAAGGCACAGTTTTTAGAAGCTCTTGCAGTTGGTCTTTAGCAAACTTTTACTGGGTGTGAAGAAAGGTCGGTTTTTTGGTTTTATGACTTTACTGGACTTTCATAGATTTTTTTTTTTTCCAACAGCAAAGGGCATCTCTGAACATTGTGGACATGCAGCAAGCGTGGAAATACAGGTTTTCAAAAAATAAAAGTTTAATGCTTAAATTCTTCTCTTCTCCTTCCCTTCCACTTCTGGAAAACTAGGCACTTAGAGCCGTTCAAAACTTATAACAGAGATATGCAGTTCACTTGTCCAGCAACAGTCCACGAGGGCACATGATATGGCTTTGGATATTGCTCGGTCTCCAGTTACTGAAAAGTGCCTTTCAGTGCTCATGTGATGCCCCACTGAATTCTGTGGGGGCTACAGAGGTTTAATTTATTTCCCTTCCTTGCCTTCCTTTTTGGGAATGTCAGTTCTTTTTATGTATTACAGGCTGTAAGTTGATAAAACTTTTTGGAGTAAAAGATGACTGTAGTGTATTTTGACTTACTACAGGAATGGAACAGCTTTGCAGTATGCTTCCTGGAGGAATCATTCTCAGAGTAACTTATTTACGAGAGAATCTGAAAAACACGATGTCTGTATGGTTGAAGTGCTTTCTGATGGAGGTGGTAGGCTGTGGGAGTTGAAAGACTTGGTTCCTTTTCTGGATCTGCCTAGTGCTAAAGTACAACCGAGGTAACATGCTGCATTTGACAGGACAACCAAGGCATAGATATATTTCCATACCTCTGTTTATCAAAGCTTAGCTTTGTAATTTATGCTCAAATTAGATTATATTTGGGGGAAAACTACATATGTAAAACAAACAAACAAAACAACTCTGGGTCTTCACAACTGCAAATGTTGTGAAGCAACTGTTGGGATGATTCTATTTCCCATGCCAGGTGACTTCATGCAGCAATTGCTATTGCTTGCTGTAGGTTTTATTTGGGATATGAGACAAATGTTTTGGCAGCTGACCTGAAAACATGCAGATTTGATTTCCTCAGAAGCTGAGCAGAACTATTGCTTTCACTGCCTTCAAGACAAAATGCAAGACCAGGCTCTGTTGTGAATCTTCTGCAGATGTTAAGTTATTTGGTATTTTATTTTCATCTGAGCTCTCCAGATACCAGCATTACTGTAATGTACACCCAGGTAGACAACCTTCTTGATGTATAATCTGAAGGCATCCAATAGTCTGAGATATACCTGCGTAGAGCTGCAGCAGCAATTTAGTGTGGATCTGTCTAACAGGGAGACTCTAACATGAACTTTCAGCTGTGAAGCTTAACGTTGTTTCAAGATTTGATGTGAGTTGCGTATCTGTATGTAATGATGTGAATAACTAAACTGGTATGAAATACATCTGTCGGTAATGCTGTTTCTAGGTATGGCTCAATTGTAGTGTTTATTCTAAGGAATACAAGAAGGCTTTTCAATAGATCCTTGAAAGAAGTTGAAAAGTTAAGGTTTGTTCAGTGGGGGTCTGGATTGTTCCTACATATTTTTCAAAGACTGAGAACAGCAAAACTAATCCGATTTCCAACAAAGAAGGAGCAGAAAAGCTTGACTACTTGTGTTTCTTGATTAACAGATTTGGAGCGTAACTGTTTGCCACTTTTTTTCCCTCAGTGCATCTGTTTCTCGTTTACATCGGTTTGTTTACAAGGCAGATTTCCCCCATTCTCCTTCCCCACGCTGTGCCTTGGGTATCATTTACTAAACTTGAAGAATCTTCCTATAAGGAAGCATCAAAGTATACCAGAAAGGAAGCTTTGTTTCCGAGTAAAGCATTTCTCAGTTACGTTCGTGGCTGCCTTATGTTGTGAAGTTCCAAGGATGCCGGCTCTTCCTGTGTCGTGGTGGGAAGCAGGAGCCCGCTAGATGGAGCAGGGGGTACGCTTGGCTCTGGAGGCTGCACCCAGTCATGCTACAGGGCTGGAGCCTAAAATAAAATGGAGTGCAAAATTAGAGCAGCGATTGGCCTGCTTTAAACTTGTCTATTAATACACCTGAACAAAAGTGGTGAGAGGAGGTTGAAATCCACTGGCATGTAATTAACTGCTCATGTACTTTTTTTAAATTAAGGGAGTATTGTGGTAGCGGCTTAGGTGCTGGAGTTTGATTGTTATAATAATTCTACTGCTGTAAATGTTGCAGTAATGAAGAAAATAACTTTAAAGGTCTTCTAGAATCTTACATTCTCGAACTGTCACTGGTTATCTGGCTTTAAAAACAAATCAAGTCTGCTGCAGCTTCTGTGTTCATGCTGACTTTGTGTTGGATTTTCTCAAAGTGACTTGCTTCAATAGCGAAATGTATGAATGAAGCATCCCACTGTTTTCAAAACAGTCAATCAAAACTTTTCTCAGTGAAACGCTATTTTGGCCAGAGACTAGGTGAGAAGTTGGTACTAGGTCCAAATGTTTTTTTAACTTGAGTTTGGGTAGAAGTTGGCTTGTGTATTTCCTTGTTCATTTGAATTTCAACCTATGTGAGGGGTCACCTGGTATATGATTGTCTCTATGGTAAATGATTTTAGCAGAATTTTTAAGGAGTTGTGGGGTTTTTTTTAAGTTGTATGTCGGGTTTTTGGTGATAAATTCCAGTGATTTTTTTGTGGGTCTGAGACATAGCAGATACTTGAACAGTCCAGAAGTGTCAGGGATAAGACCATGCAGCTGTGTGTGTTGATATATGCGATCAACAGAGCAGTCTTGACATCTAAATTATCTTAATAATTTAAAGTGCCCTACTTCTTAAGCTGAGAACTAGACCTGTAGTTCACAGTGGTAAGAGCTACTTGAAGATGTTGATCTTGCAAGGAGTTGAATTTATCACTTGTTTAAAAATCAATTTTCTGCGCTCCTTGCTTCCAGGTCTTACTGCTTTCAGGTTAAATACTTGTTTGATAGCTTCAGGCCCTGTTACAATCCATGGTTGATGTGTGTGCTCTTTAGCAACTACTTAATAGGTCATAAAGTCCTACTGGATCATGGGATTTATTGTGCTTGATCTATATCGTAACTTTGGTATGGGACCCGCTTTTAAGAGCGGAGCTGGATGAAAGCTGTCCAAGGAGAGCCTTCAGATAGTCTTAGTGCTAGGAAGTGCTTGTTAATGAGCTGGATCTCTGTCCTGGCTTGAGTAGCAGGAACTTGTAATTCCTCTTGAAGGCATCGTACTGGTTGGATTTGGCATTCTAGCAGGTCTGTTTCTCTTTCTCCCCCTCAGGCTTATCAGCAGTTTGAGGCAGAGGACAACACACAGATGGAGGGTGTCCCAAACTTGGTAAAAGCCATCAGACTTGGGAGGTAAGCTCTGATTTTTGAACAGGCAGGATGGGCAGCTTTGCTGCCTAGTTCTTCATAATGCTGTCAGGAGGCAGAAACTCCAGAGGCTTCTGTCTAGTTTGCTGTACTATTTAATATCCCATTTTTAGGCTTGCTTGGTGTGATTTGAGAGAACTTTGATTAGGATTGGTACTTCAGGTCATCGAATGCGTTAGGATATTGACAGTGCTAGAGAAGGTTGCAGGTAGACCTTAGGCATGAGTTTGTAGTGTTGTTCCAGTGGGACACTTTCTCATCAGTCTGAAAATACTAGAATATTTGCATTTTATGCTCATACTTATAATGGTGGAAGACCTTTAAAATTTTTCCATGTAGGCTTGTAACCGTGAGTAGTGAAACTTTTTTATGTGTTTTTTATTTTGCACATGTAACATCTTACACAATGTAATCTTGCAAAGTAATATGTTCCATGATGTAACAAGGATATAATGGCTTTATAAAGACATATTACAACAGAGACAATAGATATTTTGCAAATAGGATGCATATCATCAGCTGATTTTTATCATCTACCCATTAAGAATGTGACATCTTTGTGGAAAAAAGTCTTAGGCTGAAATACCGGAGAAGCCTTTTGTATTGTTACCTAAGTCAAATTGATGGGATCTGTGTCTGGTTGGCAGTTTTCAGACCCAGCATGTGTCGGGCAGTGCCAGCGCCTGGCTCCGATCCTCTTGCGGGGATGTTATCAGGGTGGTGCTGGACTTCCACTCTGTTGTGCACTGGTGGAGTAAAATGGAACTGGTGACAATTTGGTTTTAAATGTACTTCTGGGTGCCAGTGGAAGGCACTTTTTTTGTCTTCTATTTAGTTCCCTTGTACTGCTGGCGGGAGTGTACCTTTAATAGTGACTTAATAAGTTTCTCCAAGGTTTTGGGGCAAGAATCTGGTGGTCTTCGTCAAAATTCTTCTGGCTGCTCCTCGCTAGGTTCAGGTACCTTCTGTGTTCAAGTCTGTGGTGATCAGGGAATATCTGATCTCTTCCACAGTGTTTAATTGGCAAAGGGAAGTGTGTTCTGTCGGTTGTTTTGTCAAGATCTTATCTTTGATGGGAGGCATGTTTTGAGTAGAACAGATTTCTGGTGTTGTGTATAATCCTGCTGGAAAAGCCTGTTTTGAGGAGTGTTAATGTGATGTCTGAGGGTATATAACCTTAGCATATGTCTGTTTATGACTGAAACTTCCAGCTGTAGGACTGTAATGTGTTACACAGCTGGAAGTGACTTCCAGAATAAATGCTGAATGTCAATTACACCATCTTCTAGGGCCTTCATTTTTTTTTAACCTTTGTATGTAACAAAAATAGTTATCAGATTTAATGGAGATAGCCTCCTTGGCTATGCAGTACCCATATCTATGTACATATTTCTTCTGTAACTTGATTTAAGGAACTATTTAAAATTCAGCCATAGAAGGAGAAAATGGTGTGGTGCGTTATGGAACTTCAACTGTTGTGAAAGTGTTTATTACATCCATAACAGTGGGAAATGCTTTTGTGGATTTCGTGAAGGTAGGTTATGGACAGCTACACAGAAGGGTGTTAGTAACACCTAATGTGGTATTAATCTTCATTAAGAGCACTGTGTCAAGTACTTTTCCCAGAACCCACTATATAAAATGAATCTCTAGGAGCTGGTGTAGGCTGCACTGTCTAGACGTGAGGGTACCGAGCAACGTAGGGGTGCATCACCGTGCGAGTTTGTGGTGAGGCCATATCGAACCATGACTTCACCAGCCAGTGTGAAGCAGCGGTGTTTCGCAGGGAGGCAGCGTGGGTGTGGAGCTGCGGCAGGGCTGCCTGCCTCTCGCGGGTGCTTGAACACTGTTTCTAGGAGAAGGAGCTGGTTTCACAAAAGACGAAGCCAATTAGTCATGCGGTTTGCACTTTCTGATTTCCAGGCTATTTGCCTGTCCTATAGCAGGTTTAGCACCAGCAGAAAGGTTACCAGGCCCTTGGTCTGCAGGGAAGGGTGAGATGCTGGGAACTGTCATGCAAAGCCCGGAGATGGTGAGCGCAGCCGTTGCTGGATGGGGCGTGGGCAGCTAAAGCTACCAAGCTTTGTCTTGTAGCTGCCGACTGGTTACAGCTAGTATGTCTCTGATGGTCAAATGTTGTAACATGTAATTAATTCTGACTAGAAAGCTGGTCAGTCTAAGATAGTGGATAAAATTTGGTTTGTCATGTCAAGCTTTAACTATAAATTCTGACACTTGTTTCTGCAGGCACATACCACAAGCTTCCATATAACCTCCCTTTAAATGTGTAAGGAGATTAAAACATCTGTTGCCTAAAAATAATTAACTAAAATATTCTGTTCATTAAATATTATTTATGTCCTTCATTGCATCTCAAAAATACATATTTATGTATGCATTGTGCTATAAAATATATTTTTATATATGTTGTGCTGTAAACACTTGTGCCTCACTTACTGCTATTTGACCCAAAGAGCTTTGGTTCAGTTTGATAGCAGTGCAGAAATGAAAGTGTTCAATCTTGAAATAAAATTTGATCTACTACTTTTGGTCAGGTATTTATAGGTGGAGTGCAAAATGTTGTGTCAAGGAACTTAATGTTCATATAAGAGCAAGATTAGATTAGGAGCTAAGAACATTTACACAGATTTGAGTGAGGAGACAATTATGTATTTTGGTTCCAGCGTTTGACTCTGGCAAAGATTTTTTTGATTGAAACATACTTATGATAAAATACTGTGCCAAAATACAGGTATATGGAGCAAAAAGAAATGGTATATTGAGAATTAATTTTCAGAAGACCCAGTCGGCAATATGAAAATGTGCAGATGACAGAGAAGATGCTGGCATTTGTCTTAAGATAATGTGTGTTTGGCAGTGAGTCTCTGGAGATGGTAAACTATAAATTTGAAGTTTCCCAGGGGTATTTAAACATGGCAAGTGGAAAAAGAGAAGCTCGGTTACAGAACTTGAAGCACATGCTTATGTCACATAAATACCGTGCTCAAAAATACCTAAACAAAAAGATGGAATTCACATCTAAGTGGCAAGGAATGTTTTCTGTTTGAATGGAAAAAATAAATTGTGTGAAGAAAGTTCTAAATTCTTTTAGTTTTTCTGCAAATTGATTGCACAGGAATATTACAGTTAGTTCCAGCTTATCTCCTCTTACTATGAACTTATTGTCTGAAGCTCTACTAAATCTGCTAGATGTATTTTTTAATTTCTTGGAATACCTATGGAAATATTCAAATGTTTTCTTTCCTTGAATCTGTTGCCTTAATACTCAATGGAATATGAGTGGATGCCAGCAGAAGTCTTAATTTCTGTACCACAACATATGATTTGAAGCATTTAAAAAAAATACCTTGTTTATGTTTGTCCTAGTTAAATGCCTCTGGAGATTATCTGTGGTTGTGTTCTAGGAAACCAATGTAGAGCCTTAACTGGAGCTCAGAGCTCTCATCTGAGCTTGAGTCTAGCTATATGACGTGGCTTCTGCCTCTTCCTACGGTTTCCATGTGTATGTGTGAAACAATCTGGATTGGTGCGAATAGTAAGCTGTACTTGAATATGAAAAACCCCTCTCATTGGACTAGCAGTCAGCTAGGGAAAATAGTACTTGGGCTTCTATGAGCACTGCAAATCATAAGATTGTGCTGTTGTTGATGTACTTGGGAAGCTCAAGTGATGTGAGTTTAAAAACACAAGAACCGATGTACTTTTTATCCTGCTTTTTGCTATTCACTACTAAGAATATGCTCATCTCTGATCTAGTTGCCTAGTCCTAGGCAACTAGAACTCTGAATTTAATTTTAATTCTTTTCTTTTTCTTCTTCCAGTTAGCAGACTTGAGGAGAGGGAGGCAGAACTCAAGAAAGAATACAATGCACTTCATTCAAGACATACAGAGGTAGGTCGTTACACCAAGATGGATTCAGGATATCTGTAAAAATGTAGATGTATGGAAAACTTTGTGAGCAGTTAGGAAGATTATTGGACATTTTGGTTTATTCACTGACACTTGATGTTTGTATTGCTAAAGTTAGTTGTAACCAGGCTTCATTTGGCTATGTAGTTTTTCTCATTTGCATCTAAGAGTCTTATTTCTCCATGTTAGTTTGATTACACATTTGTCAATTTTATAGCTTTGTCAGATAGTCAGAAGTTTTAAAAAACAGGAATTTGGTTTTTCATATTTCAAAGGCAATCTTCAAAGCATGCTAACAAACTTCAATCTCAGTACTCTTTCAGGCAGTTTTCTGTGTTGGTTTTACTTGTACCATTGAAGGAACAAATACCTTCAAAAACTGGCCTCATACTGAGATTCATGATTAAAAGAAGTCCCTGCCATACTTACTGATAGCTATTGAAAACAGTATTTGCTAATGAAGATGGGACAAGTTTGACTTTGTATGGTAAATTAAATAAATAAGAGTCACACTTTTAAAGTTGGTTCTAAAGCATAAACAGACTTGCAATGCTTTGATTTTTAGTAGCAGGTCATCTTTCCCATGCAGGGGATGCTTACTGCCTAACTAGTATACTTATTTTAGTGAGGAAATCGCTAGGTTCTCTGTATAATTCTGGTTAATCTGAATTCCCACTGTTGAGCACAGTTCTCCTTACTCTGATTGCTTTGCCTTTGTTTGAAAGTCAGATAGCTGCTTTTAGATCATCACAAACAAAGAGGGGAATGCAGTACTGACTGTTCCTAATTCAAAAGACCACATGTGGGGAAAGGGGAAGCAAATACACATGTTGGATTTGGTTACCTTTAATACTTCCTTAGCAGTCTTAAGATGAGTATGTTACACTGACAGCAGCTGAAAGTGGCTTGGAACCACAACCAGCAAGTAGCTTTTGAGTATTGCGTGACAAGACTTCTGCAGCGCTTAAAAATATTCATATGTTTACTGAAATCCTAATGTATTTAAGATCACGTTTGTTACTAAATAGTTGCTTTAGAACGCTGCATCTGTTGAAAACTGGAAACTTAAGTAAAATGAGAAGTGGCAAAGCTTAATGCTGCCCACCTACGTTCCACATCCTTTTGAACTGGAAGTACTTGAGAGTACTGTGTGCTTGCAAAGCTGTTTTATTTTAGTTAGAACCTATGGGTTTTATCACAATAGAAGTGGCACAGGTTTTTATTGAATCCTGTTTTGCAGAGTTCAAGATAACTAAATGTATTGGGCACCATTAATTCAATGAAATGCTAATGAAATGTTCTGAATATCTTTTTACGTAGGTTTTGCTCCAAAATGGACAACAGCCTCTGCTGGTTTGATTCCAATTTATTAAATGCTTTTACATCTTAAATTCACTGTCTTTGGTGTAGGGAGAGGTGTTTCCTTGGGCTTTATTATTACTGAGGTGGCTATGTCTTTTCTTCATAAAGAAATAAGTTGTAAAGCAAGATGGTATATTCATATCTCTGTGCTCCTCAAATCAGGTCTCATGTTTTCTGTACTCCTTCCTTTCAGCATGTTTACTTCCTTCTTTCTTTGCTTCCCCAGTCTCAGCATTTTTCTCTTTAATTTTTAATGTTTTAGCGCTCTGCCTTGGTTTAGCCAACTCTGACAACCCAAAATAATTAAGGAAATTAGGATGATGAAAAAAAAACTTGTATTACATAGCTTCTAAGAACACACACCTTTAAGTTAGGATGTGTCTGCTTTTGTCTACGTAGAATTTGATCTCTGTCTTTAAGTGACAAGTGTGCATAAACATTACTAGAGGTACAAAATTCTCAGGCCTCCAGCTGGCAGCTGCTGAAATACAACAGTATATTAAAGATAGGACATGACAAGTTGATGGGATAATGGGTTTGTGGGCTATGAAAGCTTCTTTGGGCTGGGAACTAAGGACGAAGGATAGCTACCAGCAGTGTGGTTGTTTATAGAAGGTTGGGAGCCTTTTTCACAACTGTGTGACTAACCTCAGGAGGGTAACTAGATAGTCCTTATCTTCATTTGTAAAGGCATTTTTGAGCACAATTAGAGACCATTGGGAATCTTGCAAAGTACAAACTTCCTGATGTACCTTGCTTTAGTCATAGGCTGTCTCAGGAGGTCAGCGTTTTAGTACTGGTATCTGGTGTGTGTTTAAGACTCAGGGACTGAAATCCTGAGGACTGGCTTAGAGTGTCTTTTAATAGTCCCCATCTTCCCCCGTCCCCTTTGTGATTTCCTGCTTACCTTTCTCACAACAAATTCTAATGTTTTAGGTCTGTGTAGTAACTTTTTTCTTTTAATGCAAGATATTTTGGCAAATATCCAACCTACTTTAAGCATTTAGTTGTCAAGTTTATTGGCTTAAATATTTCTCAGTACTTGTTTCTGAAACATTTCTTTCTTTCATGTTTTTCTAGGAAGGAATACTTTTTTTCCTTCTGAATCAGCTTCACTATTGTCTTTGCAAGTCATCCATTTTTGGTACTTACTGAAATGGCAGTTGTTTTTCTTTCTAATGCTCTGTTCATTATTTGCTCAATTGAAAGATTTATTTTTTTTTTAGCTCTAAGCTGTTGGCATTGATTAATTTGACAGATGTCATGTTAAAGATGTGACTTGACTGTATTTTCTGCAATCTTAGTTTCTAGCAATTTTTCTCTATTCTGCCCATCTCTGCTATTTGCTTCCCTCCATTCCCCCCTTATTCTTTAATTCACAGCTTAGTATTTGAGACTTGGATGTCTTTCTCTTGACTTGACTGAGGCTCTGTAACCATGTCCTCTTTCAGCACTAACCCTACCTGCCTGTGGCTACCTCTTTGCTGGAGCTCACTGCCCAGCAAGGTTGCTGGCTCAGCAACTCGCAGGAATTTCACCTAAACAGTTTCAGTCAAAATGGACCAAGACCTACTTAAACTGAGTAAGCCATGGGAAGTTGCAGCAGTGATGCGAACCCGCCCGCAGTGCGGGGAGTGCTGGGAGCGCTCCGTGGAGCTCAGCCGGGCCAGAGGCGGGGCTCGGCCTTGCCGCTCCAGGGCACCGGCGTGTCCTAGCAACGAGGTGTGTTTACAGTTGCAGAGCCTGCCTCGGCTTGTAACAGTTCTGGCAAGCGGCTTTGGCCTTCTTCACCCTTCGGTTGAATTGGCCTCTATCTTTCTTGCTGCTCTCTGTAAAATGGGAGATAAGCTAACGAGTGTGAGGGGAATACATCCCCTTAAGCTTCCTCCCGTGGTAAGTCTGTGCTTGAGCTAACCGGCTTGATTTTTAAGTGGATTAGGGTATGATAACTTGAGCAGTTGAGTTGGCAGATTGGAAGGTGGAGTGTAACTGGGCATTTGTAGCAGGTAGTGAAGAGAATAAACTGTTCGATCAGAATGGAATGTATGAATGCAGCCTGAACATGTTCTTACATCCATGTCGTGATCCGCTGCTTAGTTAATATGCTCTGGTCCCTTGTCTTTCCTCTGCTGGCAGCCGATTTTGATCTTGCACTGATCTTCCTCTGTTCTAATGCTCAGGACAGATGAGCAATAAAGCAGTATGCTGGAGTTCCTGAATTTGAACTTCTGGAATCTAACTATGCAAAGTCTTGTTTCCATCTTTCTCTGGCTATAAAGGACCAGGTGCAGGAAGTAATCGTACGGGCACAAGGGCAGTACGCTAGGAAGTTGAACGGTTGACAGTAGTATAATCCAAAAATCTTCAGACCTTTGCTCTCTAGATTTAGAAAGGAATTTTGTTACTCAGTTACAGCTTTTACTTGAAATTCTGTTCTGATTAATAGAAAATTGACTTGTTATGTTGCCTGCATAAAAGCAGTCCTGTCTTCTATACGTGCCTGCTGGTGCTTTTTTGCCTTTGCTGCAAAGAGGTGATGCGCTGCTGCTGGTGACTCTTTCAGAGCAAACCCCCTGAGTAGGAGGTAAAGGGTCTTACTTTCCTTTTCAGGATAGTTAATAGAGCACACTCTATAACTTTGGCACTGGCTTTTCAAAGGCGTGGCTGAAGGCTGTTTTAAGTTTATTACTCAGGAAACCAAGGCATAGCAGTACTTTAGCATTTATTTGAGAGCCAACACCTGTGGCACTTCTCTGCACAGATTTCCAAAACAATTTTTTTTTTTCTGTTTAAGGAAGTGATTCTTCCTATCATTTGGGAAATACAAGGCTAAGACGGTTCGATA
>NW_009616977.1:21908-36304 GCF_000690535.1 Cariama cristata
TCTTTCCCTGACACACAGAATATGGGCTTAGTTTAATGAAGCATAATTGGGCCATGGAAACTTCTCAGTGTTCTGTGCTGATACAATGTGACAGAACAGTGAGCCTGTCTCTGGCATTGGGAATGTACTTTGTCAGGTTCATTTGGATAAACATATCCTCAGCAAGTCCCTGTATGGGGAAAGAGGAAGAGGAGGCTAAGCAGAGGTGTCTAGTTACAGCTGTGGCTAAGCATGGGTACCGGTCATAGTGTTTTTGAGATTAGACTTTAGATATCTGTTCAGGCAAATATTTTTTTCTAAAGCCTTATGCCAAGCATTAGCAGCTTGATGTATAAAGCCTGGATTTAACATCTTTACGTACCATTGTATCTGCCAGCAACATCATCTTGAATGTGGATAAAGATGCATTAAGCTCACCAGTGGGAATGATGCTTTTACTTAGGTGACAAGCTCACCATGAATCCTTAAAGGTAAAAGGTAGTTACATGGAAGTATGTTTAGGACTTTTGTACTGAATCAAGGAGATTCTAGAAGTGTCTGTTACCTTAATAAATCTATATTATATGGGACACAGAAAGATCTATATATACACAGTTGGTTGCACAGTCCCAAAGGGAGGAGCCGCTTGTGGCAAACCTGATTGGATCTGCAGGATGAACAGCGAGGGCTGTAGCACTGAGCCTGGTCTGATGGTGAAAAAATTACTAAAACTTGTCCTGGGGGAGTTAAAGCATTGACACAAAAAGAAAGGAGGAGTGAAAGAGAAAGGAAAGTATAAAGGCGATGCTCTCAACCTGGTTAAGGAAAAGATGCAGGTAACAATAACCACAACATGGTATATACACATTTGTTTGTGACTAGGAAAGTATCAGGCTTGTGTACGTTGGGAGTGGTTGTATTTGTAAGGGTAGGAATAGAAACTAGCGACAGGATGTTAATTTTTTCACTGAATGCTGAAGTTTAAGATATAGAAAAACCTAATGCTTTCTACAGTTGTAGAACTTGTCACGTGCCATATGAGGAAACCAATCTGAGTATTTTTTTTTTTAAGATGGAAAGACATTGTGTGGTTGTCACTTGCATTCAAAGGGAATTACTTAGATATTTATCCTGTAATGTCTTCAAAAGCTCATTGTAGTCAGTTGGTACATGTTGTGCCCTAAAATGAGCTAACACATGAACTGTGAAATGTGGTTAACTAAATAAACTTGGAAGAATTACCTTATCTTTAATCCCTTCAGTTAATGGTAATTGAGCAATGTATTTAATTACAACAGTGCTGAAGTGGTCGGTATTTATGATGTCTTCCTTGCAACAATTGGTCATATTCAAAATACTTGTGAACTTCAAGGGCAGCAAGGTGAGCTGTCAGTAGTAAAAGGTTATGGATGATTAAATATTGACTGCAACTTTTATTGAAGAGAAGGGTAGTAGATGTAGTCCTTTATCATCTGTCCTTTAGTGTAAATTCAGTAAGAGTTGTGCTGAGCAGAGAGCAATTAAATCCATTTAAGTCGATTTTTAAGTTGTCAGTAATATCCAAAGAAAAAAGTTTTAATAGCTGAGTAATCTCAAAACACAGCAAAACTTTTGATCAGACTTTGAGCACTGAGAATTCTAGTTTGGTAATTTATTAAACTTTTTTGCGGGGAGGGGGATCAGGATGACACCTCAAGGATATGCTGAGACTCAGTAATTTAGATTGAAGGAGGTCATATGGTTCAAATCCCAGTGGTCTTGGAGGGAGTATTCAAAATTTTATTGTAGATGAGCAGTCACAGTGGGCTAACTTCCCAATAAGCTACCATGTTTAATTTATTTCAACTTTTTGATTAACTGATTTCTAGAAGATCAGAATCCATGCACTAAGTCCCATGACTCTGCAGCACCAGCTGTGCGGTCCCCCTGTCCCATGGGTAGGGAAGAAGGATGAGGAACTTTGCTCTTTGTATTCCAGTATTGTCAACTTTTATCCTCGATACCCTGGGTCGGGGCAGTGTGTGGATTTTACATGGTGGTACCACTGTTTTTCTGATTTTTTTTGGGACACTACAGGCATGTATACCCTGGATCTGAGGAGAAATTGCCATGCTACACTGCACATGCACATAGAATAATATGATTTTAAATTGCCATGCTGCATTGCACGTGCACATACATTTGGTTTTTATCTTATTTTTGTGTTCCTGTAGCTTACGCGCTTTATGGTCAAGTATGTGACCTACAGATTTGCTTATTTTACCATCAGCATCTTTTTCATTTCCAGAACAACACTGAACTACATAGTCCTTTAAATCGACCTGCCCTCTAGCCTCTGTGGGTAATAAATATGATGAGACATTTCAGTAAACAAAAGAATAGACTGCAAGGAGGGGATAAAGTAGGTTAAACCATGTACTTACAAAACATGAAAGTTGTATGGGTTTTACTGACCCTACTCTTTTTTTTCCCATGTGTTAGTTCTTCCCTGGAAAGGTACTAGTTCCTCAGCTTCTATTCACTAGTTAAAAAACACCACAGATATTCTGTTAAAATTTTACTTCAAGAAACCAATTGGTATGCTGCAAATTGAAGTGTTTGCAGGTAGGTCAGCTTCTGTTCAGTAATATCCCACTCCCATGATGAAGGAATATATTAACAGGATACGGAATCGTCTAATGTGCATTTCAAAGGTATTAATTGTTTTTTTCCTGGAATTTCTAAATTAATTGGGATTATAATAAGCTTGTGTAAAACCCTGCACAGGAACCGTCAGAACACCTGATCTTGGTTGCTTGGTGGAAACAGAAAAACCAAGAGATGTGGATAGTTGAAGGTGGAGCTTTCGGTTCTTTTGATTGCTTCTGTGTATGAGCACGCATTAAAAAAATTGAGAAAGCAAATGAGTTGGTCCTAGTAACACACTGCATTTATATCATTTTGTTGGAGGATAAATTTTGTAAGCTTTTGATAACAGTTAAAGTATATTATATAATGTTTCTCTAAAAATAGCAAGATTTTTTTGTAGTCTGACTATTAATTAGTTCAGGTAAAAGCTGGGAAAACCAGGATCTGTAAGTAACCAGTACTTACTATAGAAGTTACTGATTTATAGAATATCCATCAATCAAGATATTTTAAGCCAGTTCCCTCTACCAGGAAAATCTTGGACTAGGAATATATATTCATGCATAGCTGAAGCTGGCAAGCAGTGTTTGTGGAGAAGCTAATGTTAACTGAAGTCAGTAGCATCTGAAGGTCAGGCTCACTGGTCTTGGACACATCAACCCTGACTTAAAAGTAACACCCAGATCTAGGTTTCCAGGTCTTGCTGAATTCAGTCCTAATGTATGCAACTGCCCCCTAAATAAAAGGTTATGTAATGTTGGTTGTACAAATGCCAGTTAATAACATCATTCTAAAAGTGTGTGTATACCCTTTCTAGAATAGCAGAAGAAATTACAGTTTTACAGAATAGGTATCTTTTTTTCTAGAGGAAACCTGTGAGATGTGACCTGAATATGTCTCAGGAAAAAAGTGCACTAAATTCTTCTGCAGTACACCTATGATTTCTTTTTCTTTTTCTTTTTTTTTTTTTTTTCCTGTTCAGAGTACCCTATTCATCTTTGAACGTGAGTGCAGAAATGCTAAAAATACCAAAAGTCATGTAGGCTTCTCTTCAGGCTTTCCCAGTCTTCATTTCAAAGGCGTATGTCCAAATTAACCTTTTGGAGTGATGCAGCAATACCTGTTACTTCTCCCCATGCACATCCTGGATCAGTTACGTGCTGAGCTGCATCATCCTTTGGCCGATTGGAATCGGAGTTCATTAAATAAGTCGTGACTGCAGGAGTCAGCATGTTGGCCTGTGGCTGTCCCTCTTAAAAGAAAGAGAGCAAGCAAGCAAAGCTCTTCAGTCCTAAAAATCCACAGGCATTCGGTCCTTTTTATGAGGTGTCAGTCTAGATAATTTAAAACAAAACTTCGCTTCTAGAAAATACAGAAAGCTTAAATTTATTTCAATGTTAGAAGAAAAAAGGAGAAGAGATGATGACTTCATATTTCTGCCTGTGGAAGTAATCTGATTCTTAGTTTGTGGATTCATTATGCTCAATATTTGAGGTGCACATTGCCTGACCTTCACAGTACTTTGCAGTTAGGCTATAGTGAAATGTATTGTGTCACGTGATAAACTTCAATATCTGCTGGACATAGAGGTCTTAAACAGCCTCCAAAATGGATTTGAACATGATAGTTGTGTTCAAAACTCTTTTTGTTTGTAAGATCACATGCACTTTGTGTGCCCTTAGGATGCTTCCTGTGCGTGAATGCACAAGTCCTCCAATTTTTTTATTTATTATGGGCTTCTCTTCTGGTTTGTGGTTTTACACACATTATAACTTTGCTTCTTTCTTTATCTAGTTCTTTAATGTTTCTGAATGCTTTTACTATTTTTAGCATTACAGGAGAAGATTATATTCTATTGGCCAAGAATTATGTGGTTGTAGTAAAAGAAAATGTTATTAAATATTTCTTGCTGTTTCTCTGTCATTTTAAACAGATGATTCACAATTATATGGAGCACTTGGAAAGAACCAAACTTCATCAGCTAACAGGGAGTGATTCGCTAGAATCCACAACACACAGTAGAATTAGGTAAGCTATTTATTATGCTCTCACCCTGAAATGAAAGAAAAAAAATCCATTCATTTGTGTTTGCAAGACTTTGTTCTTTAATCCTACAACAACGGTTCGGCTGAATCAGAAAGATTTGTTGTATGATTGGAATGCGGTAAGAGAATAGTGTAGAAATCGGTAGAAAGAGGCTTTTGCTGTTGCGCTGCTAAATGTTGAGATATACTTTGTACATTGGCCTTAAACAATTTCAGCTTTTTTGAGTGTTTGCTTTCGGGTAGGCAGGGAAAATGTCAGCACCTGTCCCAGAATAACTGGTGTCTTGCCCTGGCTTTGTGTACGGATGGATGAAGGTGTGTATGGTGGTACCCGCTGGTTGGAAGGGCTCGATGTGAATACCTTACGCAGGTTTTGAAGCTTTCTAGCCTATGAGCGGTAGGTGGAAGGAGGGGAGGACGGCTCCGGGGCTGGCTGTGTCTCTGCAGAGATGCTGCGAGGAGCCCGGCGGCGCGAGGGGGCGGGGAGCGGTGACGTCATCGCCGGGGAGCTGCGGCAGGGGGGGGGCGCGGGGAGCTGCGGCAGGAGCGGGGCAGCTGCCGCCGAGGGCATTGCTTTTGTGGCAGCGGCTGAATGACAGGCTTTGCCGACAGAGATACACCCTCGGCCCCCGTGTAGCCGCCTTGGGTCCGGCGTTTCACCATGCCAGCGCAGCGCCATGAATCCTGGATGCATGCTGCTGTTTGTGTTTGGCTTCGTTGGCGGGGCGGTGGTCATTAACTCGGCTATCTTGGTATCTCTCTCGGTTTTGCTGCTAGTGCACTTTTCTATTTCTACCGGTGTGCCAGCTCTGACGCAGAACCTACCAAGGATACTCAGGTACTCCGACCTACTGAACCTTGGCTTCATGTGCTCTTCCTTTTTTTTTCTTCGCTTTCTGTTTTCCTTTCAAACAGAAAGAGCAAGGATAAATTAGAGGTGTAAATTATGTGTAAATTTAAAATTCGTTTGTAAACATCAGATTTATGGACTGGGATATGGCAATGCATTTTTTTCATACACTGAAATTACATTGCCTTTTATTTACGCAAGTACAAGGTCAGTTTATGTATCTCCTTTTTTTTTTTTAGAAAGCTATTACATTGGTTTATTGTAACCCGCAAATAAAAGCTGTGGTGATAATGTCACGGATAAAGCTCACGTTCAGTGTATTGTCTGGTACTTGGCTGATCTTGGGTAGCTATAAATGTATGCAGTCTGAGGCCTTGTACTACTAAATTTCACTCTTTTTATCAAAAGAATTATGTAAGATCAGTTAATAGATGACACAGTAATTAGCTGATCACGTTATTTTTTTTTTTTAAATCTGATCATTGGTTAGCGGGGAAAAAAACCGTTCATTATTTAAGCATTAGAGCTTAAAGCCTATTTGCTATTGTTCAGCCAAATGTTACGCTCTCCTCTTTTTCTGTACTTGTATGGCAAGCTGCCAGCTCTGTCACCCCCCAAGTTACGTTCTGCTTGTCCTAGTTGCCTGGAGCAGTAGCAGAGATGCATATTGTGACCCAAAGTAATCTTGACATGTTTTAGTACTATAATTAGAAATGGAAAACAGCTGGAAAAGTTCTTAAATGTAGCTTTCTGACCTGAAAAATTGACATACTTTAACTGTGGTTGTAAGTTTAGTAGTAAACTTTATTTAAGAAGGGAGAAATGCTGGAAAACAGTGTTCTCTGAAAGCGCTATGTGACTTTTTCTCCTTAACACATGGTGCATGTATACTTTCTATGGTAGTATGCTTTTAACCTGGGTCTCTGGGCACAGAAGGGTTGTTCCGAAGGATTAAAACCAATCAATAAATAAAAGAAATACCAATTATTAATAACTGATAAATATATATGAATATTTAAATACAAAGAAATAAAATAAATTTTAATCGTAACTATCTATAGACTGATCTGGTTAGTAAGGCTGTGCGTGTTTAAAAGCAGGGGAAAAAATACCAAACCCAAAACAAGTAACACTCTGAAACAAACAAAGCAAAATATTGAACTTCACATTCAAGACCTTCTATTAGATTTTTTTTTTTCATGTTTAAGCAGTCAGATGGTTTAAGAAATAGTTTTGGGTTTGTTTTTGTTGTGTGTTTTTTTTTGTTTGGTTGTTTTATAATGTGCTGTTGCTCCCTTGGAGAATATTTAATGGATTTGAGGGCTTTTGGGAAGCTATGCTTTTTCCCCGCCCCTAGTAATTCATTTTAGGAATTACAAGAATTAGAACTCAGTTCCTTACTCTTCTATTCATTTAAAAAAAAGATAAAATAGGATGAAGGAATCTAATTGTAGAACAATTGTTTCTATTTTTTTAATACCAGTCGGATTTTTAGAACAGAGCATCTGGCTGGTTATCCTACGGGTTCCTGTAAATGCTTCAATACATCGCTTCAGAATATTAGTTTAGGCTTTTAAAACATGTGCCTGCCTTCTGCTCACTGTCGTATTTTCAGATGTTTTGTGGACATTGGGGGAGTAGAAGGGTTTTTTGCTTTCTGGTCAACCATCAGAGCAATAAGTTGAAATTGCTTCCGTCTTTTTGTGCAGACATGCATATAATAACCTTCATTTCCAAAATAAGCCCCTTTTCAAACTTCATTTACTGTGTAGTCTTGTAATGCACCTGAACTGTGTTTTAGGACATCAAAATCTATTCATTATAAAGTTTATTTAAAACTGCCACAAAAAAGCTAATGTTGGTTGTGAACTTTTTTGGTACTCATTTTCTTTAAATTCTTTCTTCTGAAGACTGCAAAGAAGATAAGCTTTGTGGCGTATCCTGCAAGTAAGCAAATCTGTCTGCTCTGAACCATTGCTCTGGGAGGCGTTTTCCAAGGCGAAGGGCCCTTCACAATGCCTGCTTTATCACCGGCTTGCTTTTCCACTGAAGGGCTAGACTTCTTAACCAATGAAATGGTTTCAGTCTGTCTTTTGACATAATCTAAGCTTATGTGGTGTGTCTTTTGTTCTCCACACACATTAGAGTTGTGGGAAATCTAAAGAAAAGCAGAACCTGTTACAATAGTGGGAATGGTTGGAATCAAATTCTGTTTAGTTCTGTGGCTATTTTTCATGAAGACTTTTCAGCACAGTTAGTTTGCAGATGCTGGAACAGTATCTGATGCTTTTTATTTTGTAACTCTGATTTTGCTTTACTTGCTTTGCTGCCTACTTTGCTCTTTTACGCTACTTCCGAATTAATGACCTCACTTGGAATAATATTTATGAAAGGCTGAGATATATGCGATGTGAGGATTAGTTGCGAAGATTTTTGTGACAAGGAGCATCTTTTTACACCTGCAGTGGAGGGGTTCATGCCAATTAAAATTGTTTGCTATTTGAACATTTGGGTTTTGGTGATATAAAATTTACCAAAAGGATTTTACTGCTTAATTGCCTAATGTATTGCTTAATTGACTACCTTTTCTTTTAAGTAAACAAAACGAAAAAAAACACCCCCCCCCCCCCCCAACCAAGACAAATTTTATAAAAATGTTTAGCTTTTCCTTTTGCTTTTCAGTGCTCCCTCTTACATATTTGCATATAACTCATATGCAGATACTAATTCTGCACAGAATTCTGCCTAGGTTATGTTTAATTTATGAAAAACCTTGCAAGAGAAAGTATATGTGATTGTGATTTGACTTTTTATAACGCTAAAATCTCTCCAATCTTCATATTTTGTCTGGGTTGTCTCTGCAGGAGTACTTACAGGCAATGCTTTTTCTCAAGAAGCATCATTTTCTGCGGTCACTTGTGCACACTTCTGTGCACACTTTTATCTTCTGTCTTCAGTATACTTAAAATGTGCTAGTTGATTACAGTCCTTTTTTTCTGTATTTCATTGTCCTGACTGAACAAATACTTTGCTTTATCTCATTTCTATGCCTGGCTGATATTTTTCCTTTTCAGGGCTGGCTGTAGCATCCTGTGAATTGAATTCTACACAATGTTTTTGTCTCTTGCTAGGGGGAAGAATTAATCTTTTTGTTCACTGATCACGCTACTGATGGCAAGATTGACTTCGGGATTTTTTTGGGGGGGAGGGTCAATATACGAAGCTTTGGAATTTCCAAATGTTGTTTGCTGTAGGGAAGTGATAAAGATAGCAGAGATGGTGAAGAGTTGCGATGAAGTAATTTGCCTTACTGGCACAAGCTTTTGTGCAGCTTTAAGGTGAAGTAGAGTGTTGAACTGATCATGCTTAAAACTACGCAATTTTTGACTGGGCTAGTTTTAACATCAGTAATTCCTTGACCCATTTTTTTTTTTCATTATACAAATCCCTATAATTCCTGTGATCTTCAGAAGAAAAATACCATATATTTTGAGAAGAGTTGGACTTCAAGATGACTGTTTACAGCTTTCACAAATACTGCCATTAATGATCTAGGTGTTGGCTGTTGTAGAAGTTACATGGTACTGTATCTTGCAAAAAAAAAAAGTGTAAAATGGTATTTTTAAGAGTGGCTACTGAAAACTGTAATTTAGTCTGAAATAAGGAAACATTTTCATCTTATGTTCCTGTTTGTGTTCCATTTCTGTAAACCTTTTGTTTACTATGGATTAGCTATAGTACAGTCAATAACTGCTATCTAAATCCATGGAATAGACTGTTTGCACTCAAATAATGTAAAATGAGGAATTATTAGGTGCTGTAATACAAACTGTGTATGCTACGTTCTATATTTAACAGAGCATAGTGTATGAATCTTTGAACCTATAATTTTACCACTTCCCTGCTGATTTCAGAGGTGTACAGGAAAATAAATTGTGTGACATCTGAAATGGCTGATGAAACCTGTCTCCCTTTCAAACAGAAAGGAGCGTCCAATATCACTGGGCATCTTCCCATTAGCCTCAGGAGATGCACTACTTACACCTGAAACTCAGAGAGAAGCGGGGGAAACGCCTGGGTCAGAGCACTGGAAATTCCACGAGCTGAGCCAGCCACGGTCCCACACAAGCCTAAAGGTGAGCATTCTGCTTGGCCTTGTGTTAGGAGAACGCCTATACACAGGTGGTAGATCCTTGGTGGAGAAAAAAAGCAAATTGAAGGGGAGGAGGGAAAACCCTAAATCATCTTTGTGTAAAGCCAGGTATGTTGCCTACTCAAATGATCTTTGAGGGAACTTACTGGGAGAAGTGGAGTTTGGGTTGCATTTTTCCAAATGACTGGTAATACAGGCTAGTTCTCCTCTTACTCATAGGAGCAGGTTTTTTCTTTCTGACTAGGGACCCTTTCCAAAGGTCAGTCACTTTACACAGTAGGTATATAACTAGATAGTGTAAACAGGTCTGCTGATTTAATATTGTTTTAGAAGGAAAGCTTTGATTACTACACAGGCAGTACTCTTAACACAGCCTCTGTCTACTATCAGGCATGTAGCGTAGGTATACTGCAGAGTTGAGAATGACCTAACTTTCCTAAATTAGCCTGTGATTATGATTTCCCTTACATGTAGCTTGGCTATAATTCCTGCAATTGTTCTGTGTTCCAACACTGAGGGTGGCATAGAACAAGCTGCAGAAATGGAAAAATGGGGGAGTAGTGTTGGAGTGTGGTGAATCTGGCAGTTGGGACTAGGGTGTACTAACAACATAGCGGGAGGAGGGTTCTGCAGGGTGAAGAACTCCAGAATGTGTAAAACCTCAAACCTCCCTATATATTTATGTTGAGGTTTTTTTAGAAGACTGTGGATGTACTGTTATTTCTGAAAAGGCATACAGCTGAGGAGAATTTCCTCTTAAATGAACTTACTACCTAGCAGGAGAATATTAAACTGGTAAGAACTAAAAAGCTATCCAGAAATAATTAGAACCCAGACCAGTTTTTTTGCCTAAAGGTCATATGGAGATAATGCGAAGTGTAAGTAATGGTTAATTATAAACATATCAAAGTGACAACAGGAGTTTGGATCTAAAAATTTGTCACTTAACAAACTCTTGGCTAGGACCATTTTTGGATCTTAAATTTCTCCTATTCCCTTTTGCCTGTGCCTGTCAACATCAGTAAATTGAAGACTTTAGGAGAGCTGACTGAAATACAAGTTAAAGTTAGGACTAAGAGTAGGTGGAGATGAGGTATAAAGGGAAGTCTCTGATCCCATCCCATCCCGTCCCATCAGAAAATTATATTGGTTACTATATATTGTCAAAATAAGCTTCTTGGTATAGTTCTTCTAAAATAATGCACTGCTAAAGGAGAATTAACAAAACAGCCCAGACTGTAGTTTTTCAAATGTAGTTAATTAGAGTAAGTTCCTTGGGTCCAAAGCAGCATCTTTGCCTTTTAGCTGTGAATGTAAAGTGATTCTGAAGTGAACCTCTTGAATAACATGATATATTGAAGTCATAACCAGAACTTGAAACTTTTTTCTCTAATACTTTTATTTCTTCTAAATACACTTAACATCAAGTACAAGGCACAAGCAAGATTCTGCTGCTTTCAGGCATCTGTTTTCCATTCGTGCATGAACATTTCATTAATGGTCAGTGTTTCCTCTAAAAGTATCACAAAGAGTAAGTGTCAAGGAGAAACTCAGACAAAAAAGACTGGGTATTCTGTAGCTTGTACAGTAGTGACGTTGCTGGATATCATTGTAAGACAACATATAATTATGTACCATTCATTCTCTTCCGCTTATTTATGCGAAGTATTGCAGATGAGCTACTACTTCTTCAGATTTAATTGTCTAATTTTTAAGCTAATGTCTTTTTTCAGGAAAAGTCTTCTGGAAACATTGCCAAGTAAGACGAATTTGCCAAGTCAACACAGCACTGACTTTCAAATGCTTAGGCTTTGAGATATTTTGATTAATTCATTGTCACTTAATGGAATTGCATTTCATTTTCGTTAGTTCTAGAACAAACATTCATGATGGTTTAATCAGTATAGTTTCCAAGAGTTAGCTCAAAAAGAATACAGTAGATAATAAAGTCAGAAATGTAAAATAGATGGCATTATTTGAAATCCTTTTAAGGAAAGGACCATTCTTTTCACTGTTTTCTCCTGCCCTATCAAGCTGTTTTTCTTGAGCTTTGTGTGTGAAAGTCAGTGATCGGTCTGTGCTGCATCAGTTAGTGGATGCTTTTGGAATACAAAGATGTGGAAATGTTTGAACAGAGCCAGTAGCTCTGAGGTTTTATTCCTTGTTTGTGTGAACTCTGGATTCCCTTGGTAAGGGGTACCATTTCCTCCCTTCTCTATCTGCTTGCACAAGTATGAATCGTTATCCAGGAGCTGAACTTCACCAGTTCAAAAGGCAATTGAGTAAATTGTGTAGCTTTTCTATCTTTTTTTTTTTATGGACACAAGGTATCTAATAACACTTTCATATGTTGATTTTGTTGCCTTGTATAACTATGGGTAAGTGTACATGTTTTATTCCTTTAGAGATGTCTGTTAGTTGACTGTATTTCTGAATAACTTGTTAGAATATCAAATATTAATAATTAGTTGGTTTGGAATTTATTAAAAAGGAAGAAAACTAAGTAATTGATAGGCAGGTCTTGAAAGTGCTGACTTTTGTTTCTAGGGCTTGCAAATTCCATATGGGGATATCGGTATAGGATGCAAGCTTTACATTTATGCTGATATACATGTGTGTTTTCTTCCCTGCCCCCACAAACTAAAATCTTATCTTTCCAGGAAGTTCCAAAAGTAAAAATTTAGAAATTATAATTCCTAGTAATCTTACACTAAGTACAAGTGAGAAGATGTGTGTCTGCATGCAGGTGTCTGTTTTTTTTAAAATAACCTTGAAGTTCAGTTTCACTTCCTTATCAAAAAGGGATGCTAGTAGTACAGTGAATTCGTGCTTCAAACTTGCTTCGTTCTTGAGAAATTGAAGTTTCCTGAGCTGACAGAGCTGTTCTCTTTAAGTGTCACAGACTTGTCCAGGAGCCTTGCTTTCAGCTCTGATTCCCAAACAGAGAACTTTATATCAAAACTTAGCATCCTGCCTTCACTTTGCACATACCAGCCTCAATGTTTCATCTTGATTTTTCCCAAGGAGATTCCTCTAATGCTATATGCTAGAAAATACTGGCCTAAACAGACCATTTTGTCATATCTCTAGTGAGCTCTTGTTCACTGTTATATGCTGTTTAAGTCATAGTTAAGATATCTGGATGTTGGTATGGCTCTGGTCATGAGTGAGGGGTAAAATGTGAATGAAAGGAGACAAGGTCCAGAAAAGGACTATTAGTAAGTATTACCAGGTAGTAGCCTCTAGCCATGGCAAACAGAGTCTAGCCGGCCCTCGAACACAGTGCCTGATGCAGCCCTGTCTGAGTAATGATCATAATCTGGAGTCCAGCAGCTGGATTAATAACCATACTTGTGGGTCTTGATATAATGTCACTGTAATGTAAACTGTTGCCAGGAATCAGCTTCTAAGAAGGAGCTATTTACTGATTTTTTTTTTTTTCCATAGTTGATCTGAAATTTAAGTGGACAAGCAATCACTGCAGTTCAATGTCTCATTCCCAGTGTCATCCAGGGCTTGCAGTTCAGACTGGAAAGCACATAAAAACAGTTTGAGCGAAGTGCTCGCAAATATTATGCTTTGGTATCTATTAAATCCATGTTCTGCATCAGTGCTTCAACGTCTCCTTTGTAAGAAGATGTTTTAAGATATCATGCATATTTTGAACAATTAATTTTAGAACAGCTTTGGGAAGATTCAGCGGTTCATTGTGCAGCTAGAAGGATTATTAATATGGGAATGCTGCCTGTTGCCTGGAAGACTTAACAGAAAAGCACCCTAAAGTTGTGACTATAATGATCAAGTGAGATCAAATATTAGTATTAAAAATAAGGGCATGTTTTATGTAGCTATAACCTCCTTAACAGAAATGAAACAGCCGTAGTCTAAAGATTAATTTGGCAGTACTGACTTAAAGTATTCTTTCCATTCCTGTTTCTTTGCATTTGCATGTTCTTCAGTAAAATACAGTCATTTTGGTGTTTGTTCTTTAGTTTATATGCCTAACTCTTCTAGTAATACTTTGATTTGTGTTCATTTTTTAATGATAATTGCTCAATTTTAGGATGAGCTCTCTGATGTTAGCCAAGCAGGCTCAAAATCTACTACTCCAGCATCCACAGCTGCTTCAGATGTACCTGTACTGCCTGCTGAAACTCCTCAAAAGGAAGATGTTGAAGGGCTTGCAAAGGACACAGATATGCCAAATGAGAAACTGGACGTAAGCAAGAATATTGAAGTACAGGTGGCTCAAGAGACAAGAAACGTGTCCACTGGTGAGCTGCTTTAACTTTTTAGTGTACGGTTACTATAGACCTCATATTTAATCTGTTACGAAATATCTCAATTGTTATGCCACAAATGAGAAATCTTTTTTTTACTCAATATTGTTAGGAGTACAGAATATTGGCAAGACATACGAGTCTGTTGTTTATTGGTAGCTTTAGTCCTTATTTTTCTAGAATCAGAATTATTTTTGACGTTTCCTTGTAAACAGCAGAAGTGGCACTCATCTAGACGCAAAAAGTCATGAGAAGATAGACGTCTGCTTGGTTTCGATTGCAGAAATAGTGGGAAATAACTACCGTTGGATGACTTAAGTTAAATTCAGGAGAGACTTAGAAATTCCAGTGTCCGCACTAGAGAATCAAAATCCATAGGTCTTCTCATTTAATTACCTTGATAAGTCTTTGAATAGAAGTCTACTAAGTTAGTGATGGATTAATAGCAACTATGTGTAGGG
>NW_009616977.1:36335-68269 GCF_000690535.1 Cariama cristata
GGAATGTCGTATGTCACAGAGGTTTTGTTTATGAAGATGTACCACTTGCTTTTCCCTAGGTGGAAATGAAAATGAAGAAAAATCTGAAGTTCAAGCAATCATTGAGTCAACTCCAGAGTTGGACATGGATAAAGATCTCAGTGGATATAAGGGTTCCAGGTTAGTTGTGTGTTGCGATTGAGTAGGAAGACCAATTTTAGAAGGTACCAGACTTGAGTTTTGAACTTGTGACTGGTTTAGAAATTTTACCGGACAGATCATGCATTGTATAATGAGTCTCCTACTTCTGTGACCTTATTTCCCAAAATTCCTCAGGAAGTTTTAAGTACAACAGCAGTTCTTCATTCTGTTGCTACACCTGATGAATGTTCAGGATATTTGATATTACAGCACACTTCAGATATTTATGTATTTCATATATTTAAACCAAAAGGCCTTGTTGCCCTAGATCAACGTTTCAAGGTACTAGCAGTTTCCAAGCTGGGCCCTTGTGTTTTCACTTGTATCTTTAAAATCTGGATTTATGGCTGACTTTGCAAATGTTACAGCATTTATTTATCAGATTCTGATGGTGAAATCCCAGTGCTGACGGAATGCTTTTGCCTGAGTTGTCTTCCTTGCAGGCTTTTGCTTGTGAAAGGATCGCATTTCTTTCAAAAGCTCTAAAGCCCTGCAAAAAATAAACAGGTGCTGTTTTTGGGGGGCGGGGGGGGGATGTGGGGTAGGGGTGTGTGTGCCTGATATTTTAGGCAATTTTGGTTCTAGCCCCAACTGCTTCAAATGTGTTATGTGTGCGTGTTTCATTTTTGTGATTGAAAAAAATTTCTGCATATAGTGAATGTTAATGGCATAAGATCTTTGTGTAAAAGGAGCCCCTTTTCTGGCCAGATGAATATTTTGATCTCTATTTGGTTATCTTGCATTCTTTTTATATTGAATGACTTCCAGTTTGGCTGAGCTGTCTCTTCTTTAGGCATTTGTACTGACCAATTCCTGTTGGGGCTGAATTTCTATATGCCAAAAACTTGATACGCTTTAAATTATTAAAATCCTGGCCAACTCAGTATCAGCAGCTATCTCAAGTTTGGGAACTTGATGCCAAAGTAGTATTTGAAAATGGAATCTAAGACTCTAAGCCAACTGAAAGCTGCTGAGAATTTTACTTCTGTGGTTTTTTTGGGGTAACAAATGAACTACTGGTAAAAACACAGAGAACTTTCTTCGTTGTGGGAATATTTTCTTTCTGCTTTTTTATATCTTGTTTTAATTCTTTGAATAGCACTCCTACCAAAGGCATAGAGAACAAAGCATTTGACCGTAATACAGAGTCACTCTTCGAAGAGCTGTCATCTGCTGGTTCTGGCCTAATTGGAGATGTGGATGAAGGTGCAGATTTACTGGGTAAGAAAGGTTATGTAAAGATGCTGTTTGCTGTTTACAGGAATTTTCCTTTTTAGTGGAGTGCTTAATTATCCTTGCTGGATTTACTGTTAGGATTCATTTGCATTAAAATCTTTTGAATATCATCCTAAGGTAGTCATTGGAATGCAAAGAACAGGAGAAAGTGTTTGTTCTTTCTTTCAATGTAACGATACCAACCTTAATCTTTTGGGGCACTTCTTACACTATTCTCTATTTGTTTTCCCTATGTGTTCTCTGACATAAGGATTTTTATTTCAAGCAAGGATTTTTATCTTGAACTAGTTTTAGGTAGTTTAATTCAGATTGTGCCCAATCCGTAATGGCCTGGCTTTATCACCTCTCTATGGAATTTAACTTGTAAGAGAGAATTGCAGCAGAATGTGATGGTGGTAATTAGAGAATCAAACCATTAATTGAAAGGGGAAGGGGAACCCACATTTCTCTTTCCCCTAAGCAGCTAGCTGCTATTTGTGTGCTGACCGAACAAAATGTAAGTTTTGGGAATATGAGTTGATCAGGAGCAAAAAGGTTGTTAAAAGAAGGATATTTCTGTAAACAACATAACAAGATATTTTTGGCCATATCAGTGTTAAGACCTCATTTTGAAATAATGAAAGCTGGTACTATGGAATGTATAAAATGCAGATGCAACTCTTGTGTGTTTTAGAAATGAGCTGTATACAGAAAATCAGCAGTTTGTTTGCCTCTGTTGTCTGACCTGGCAAAACTGCAGATTGTTAGTAGTATTATTTAGAACTGTTGTATGTGCAGTCTGGATTTCTGGTTGTTCAGTGTTCCACAGAAACTTACTTTACATCAAGTAGGTGACATTTCTGTGAAGCGTTACTCCCTAGGAGTAATGGGCCTATCTCCAGTCTGAGAGGTGGCTTTTCTTTATTGTCACTCTCCACTGCTTTGAATCCTGAGCAGCAAGAACCACCACATCCTTGCTGGAACTTACTTATCCAAAACTCTTGCACTCTTTTGTTAACAGGGACAACTAATGACACATTCTGCATGCAAAAAATTAGGTACTGGAGAAGTATTAATATACAGCAACTTCCATCCCTTAGCTATGTGATAAATTGTTTAAAGAAATCAAATTACTGTCAGGAATTCCTGATAATAGATGCTTTGTTTTCCATGGGCAAAAATAGTATACTTTTTAGTATAGTGTATCAAAAGTTTGTCATTGACTTCATTACCATTTTCTGTAAAACTACTGCTAGAAACACTGGTGTGTGCAAAATGAACACATTGTTATAACTGCATTTGTTATGCAGAATGTGTTGTCTAGAAGTTTTACTATATAATCATCATTTCACTTTGAGCACAACCATGGTCCAAAATACTCTGTGTTACTTGAAAGCCACATCTGCATCCAGGATAGTCAGTGTGTTTCAAGCATTTAGATCTGTTCTAAGTGAGCATTAAACTTTAGTTTGGAGTTCTGTAAAAGTAGTTAATTGGGATTCTCTAATCTGTTTTCTCTTGGGCTGCATACCCAGGGGAATATTCTGGTGTGTATGCTTCTTTTTTAAAAAAAATTCTTTGAAATCTGTTGCTTCTACGGTTAGGTGTTCTTGGCTGCTGCTCTCATAAAATACATTCTCTGCATTTTTTCCCTGCTTGGTAACTTTTTTTTTGCCTTTGCACTCTGGCTTTCTAGTTTTTGTTCTTGCACTATAAAGGATCCTGAAACCTGTTGGAAATGGTCCTAGGTACTTTTATCGGTGAATATTGAAAATATTTAAAAAGCAATAGCCACTTGAATAAAATCTCTTAATGACTGTAGTGTGGGTGATTTCTCCAGTTGTTGGTAAATTAACAATAGCTGATCCAAGTTCCTTCACTGTTGAATGTCATTTACTCTTAATCCAAAACCCAGAGAGAAATTCCAGGAGAGGGAACTTTGGCTTGCATGTCTATTTTTAGATACCTTTTTTATTGTTATCCAAGTATCTTTTAAGTCTTCTGTTACCGAAGTTGCTTAGAAGATTGTGTTCCTAGAGCATTTTAAAAGGCCTCCACCATTAAGATCTTTCATTTTTTGTTTTAATCTTGGATTAATTAGCATAATTTCTGCCTTTATCAGTGTGGTAATTATTTTGCCGTGCAAGATGTGAAATAATTATTTTCTGCCTGAAATTTTACGGTTTTTACATCTTGCAAATTATATTTTTTCAGGCATGCAAACAGTAGGATGAGAAATCAATTTCCAAAAATTTAAATAATATTAAAGTAGCTACATGAAGAGTTAAGTTCACATTTTTCCACAGTAGCATATTAATTTGAAACTTTTACTGAATGTCTTAGCATTTCTTCCCAGTACCGTACTTCTAAATTATTTCACAGAAAATGAGATAGACTTTTTATTAAGTTACTGTTTTTTTTATAAGAGGTCTAACCAATAGAAATGGTTGTGACAAACCGAACTCCTTTAACGTCTGTCTTTCATATAAATTCAGCTTCTAATCATATCACATTCCACTTCAGATTTTTGGTGGTGGCTTCGTTTTAATTCACTTTTACTTTATAAGTCTAAATCTTTTATTGCTCTTCGCTCATACTACACCTTACATGAAATGTTTCTTGTTCTTGTTTTTGCTCTACATGGAATGCATGGGCTTTAAAGACCATAATTTCTTTGGTAAGGTATCATTTGCTCTGGGGAAATCTGCAGGGCTTTCACAGTCTGAGCTTTGTAATTCAGCATGTCTTGTGTCTATAATGGTATACTTTTGTATCTAAGATGGTATAAAGGACAGTTGAGCATTTTAAACTTAACTTTTTGTGGACTAATACTTCTCCAGTAATGCTGTGTTTGTTTTTTGACTTAATAGTACTGTAACCCCTTCAAAATACATGGACTAGGTGGAGGTAGCACTAACCACTAAACTGCAGTTAGACAGGGTGACCTTTGGGCTTTGATTGAAGCCAGATTGGGAAGAAGGTGGAGGGGAAAGCTAGTTGTAGAAGGTAGGTTGGTCCTGAAACTTCAGATAGCTCATAGTTTTTCTGACAAGTTTGTTATGCTTAAAATTCAGGTGGTTTTAGACAATGGCAAAACATAGGTTTTGTAAAAAACATCCATTTTTATCTGCTAATTTCATGTTTGTTTCCTTTGGAAAGGAATGGGTCGTGAGGTTGAAAACCTTATTTTGGAAAACACTCAGCTGTTGGAGACAAAGTAAGTAAGAACGTGTATGTAAAAATACTGACCTTCACTGTTATTTTGTTATCTTCAGTATCTTCATACATAGGAAGTTGAAATTGTACAAACGTGCTTTCAGTTCCAAGAGTAGTGGTGGTATAAGTATTTTGAATTTGTATGCATATTTGGCTAAATATATAGCTTAGTTGGTATTCTTCTAGAAATTAAGGACCTAAGAAGCCAAAGCTGCTTTTATCCTTTTAAGGCTACAAGAAGTGCAGTGTTATGTCCTAATGAGATGAACTCCTGTCTTTTCTGTTAGAAACAAAGCTGTAACTGCAGAAGCTAATCCATTGGAGCACTCTTGAAGAATTCAACCTCTAAGCAAACTGTTCTGATTTATCAGTACTTTTTTTTCCTATTACAGAGGTGTTTGAGCATTTGAGACTTGGGGGAAGAGGGTTTGACCCATTTTAGAAAGCTGTATCTTGTTACAGCAGCTCTATATAAAAACTTTGTAGATCTTCAAGAATAAAATCAGTCTGAGGCTAAACTGAGACGATAGTCATCCTTGTAACGGTGTATTTTAAATGTTTGTGTAGAAATGCACTGAATGTAGTGAAGAATGATTTGATAGCAAAGGTGGATGAATTGACCTGTGAGAAGCATGTACTACAAGGTGAATTAGAGGCTGTAAAACAAGCAAAACAAAAGCTTGAAGAGAAGAATAAAGAACTGGAAGAAGAGCTAAGAAAGTAAGTTTAATTCCATGGTTGTGAAAAAGAAAGAAAAAAACCCCACTGTGGTATCTAATGTAACTATTTTTTATTTTGCGTTTAGAGCTCGTGCAGAAGCAGAGGAAGCAAGACAGAAAGCTAAAGAGGATGATGATGTAGGTGTATGTGTATTTGTTTGTGTAATTCACAATGGGACATTAGAAGCTCACATGTATTTACTGAGTGCTACTAAACTTTACTGCTTAATAAGTAGCAGTAAACTTCCTCCATGTATAGGAAAAATAAAAGATCTAAAAAGCACAAGTAAACTTAAACTGACCATGTCTAGTTTTCTTTCTTTCCTCTCTGCCCATTATTGTGTGCCATGTTCTTTTTGAAGAACTATTTTTATTCAGATTGTACTACATACAAAGGATGGGAGGAGAGAGGAAAGTGAAATTGAGTTAGTTTTACAAAGCCCCAAATGATTTGGAATCTGGAATTGTGCCCTAAACTGACTCTTATCGGAAGGCAGAGGCTGACTCTGCAAGGCCCTACTGTGCTCCTTTGTTTATCCTGTGTTTGCTTTTTTGTGTGCTCAGAGTGATGTCCCCACTGCTCAGCGGAAGCGTTTTACTCGTGTTGAAATGGCCCGTGTTCTGATGGAAAGAAATCAATATAAAGAGAGGTTGATGGAGCTTCAGGAAGCTGTCCGATGGACTGAGATGATAAGGTAAAATGCTCTTTTAAAATTGTTGATAGAGATCCTTGGATCTTACAAGCTTTTGATTTTTAGCTGCAGAGTGATCTGATCAGTAGGTTAGGTTATGAGGCCTTAATTGCCCTTCTGTGTGTCTTCCCTACATGCCCATGAGTAACTTTCTTTCTAAGTTATGGGCATATAACTTAGCTTGTCAAAATGGTTCTTGGTGAGACCTCAGTGAAGATGTGTATGATGTGAAATAAGAATGCCTTGAAGAAATGTGCGTATTTTGGAATGGTTACAAAACTTGGTAATTGTAAATAATTATTTGATGGGCAGGAAAAAGTACTGTGTGTATGTGTGCACATACCTCAAAGCAGTAGCCCTGGTTGTCAGCTGAGATGTCAAAACAGGAATTACAGTCTTTAGATTGAGTGTAATCCATTTGTAAGGAGTTGGGTTGTTTGGGAGAAAACACAATTTTAAAACTGTGCAAAGTTTGTTAAATATAAGCAATAAAGATGGTGATTTGGTCTAATTTGCATCCTGAATATTGAGTTTTCTGGAAGGTGTGATTTTAAAAACAAAAGTCTTCTGCCTCAGACCTCAGCCCAGCTCATTCTTGTCACACCTCCCAAACCGTGTCCATGTGCAGAGGTAACGGTGTCCTTTGGTGCTGCCTGCCGGACAGGTACAGCGATGGCATTTAATTTCTTCTATTGTCCTCAATACCTGTGAGCCATTTGGACTCTGTGAGAGGAAAAATACATATTCCCAAGCAGATGTGGCTTGCTCTTCCATAGCTGTTGTCTTCTGTAGAAATCCTTTCCTATCTCTGTTAATGCATCTATGACTTCAGGAACAATCACTTTATCATTTATTGACCAATGTTTTGAAGAATAAGAGGTTTTAAAACAAAAAGCAATGGTTAAAATATTAAAAAATAGGATGCAGAAAAATTTAAAATGGTTTGCTGCTTTCTTCTAGCTGTTTTCATTGCAAAGTGTTACACAGATTTGTCTCTTCTGTCTGAAAAGCACTCAGCAGTTGTTTGTGATGCAGATAAATGTAGATGATGTTTATTATGTAACCTCAGTTAGTCTAGTAAGAATTTCAATATTGTGCTCTGAGACAAGAAGTGGCAATGTGAAGAAACAGGCTTTGATACTTCCGATATGTTATCCTGGTATTTGAAATAAGAGTTACACGCTGTTATGTTCCTTTCCTTTTTTTAATTAATGCTTACTCAGTAAACTTGGAATTCATTTCTTGTAGAGCATCAAGAGAAAATCCAGCCATGCAAGAAAAGAAGAGATCAAGCATTTGGCAGTTGTAAGTATTGAAACACAACTTACTGGCAAAAATAAATAAAAGACCCTAACCAATTAGCTGGCATACTGTTGTATGTTAGCTAATTATCTTTTGGCAGATGAAGATGATCTTAACTGTTCTCCTCTTCTTACCTAGCATGCCAGCTCGGTAAGACTGTTCTTGAAGACAAAGTGTATCGTAAGCTGCATCACGTAGTGAATGGCTGTGCACTTTGTGAAGTTAAATGCCAAAGTGCTGTAATTTTTTTTTCTAGCTGAATATGCACCAGGACTATTGTTCTGAACGTTTTTCTGGGTTCTTTTTTATGATGAAAAATAGAAACCTGAATAGCTCGTGTGGATTGCATTTATTTCAGCTTCCTTTTCCCTTATGAAGTATGGCTTAATGATTGTTAAATTTTCTGTTCTAACTTCAAGGTCTTTAAATCTGAAACACATCTAAAATGTTATTCACCACAAGATATTTGTCAAATAATCCTTTCGATGTTGTGGCTTGCTGGTAACTATTCTGTCTTTTAGCCTAGAAGATGGTGGGTTTTTTTAAGTGCTCTGTGCATGAACTAATATGCTTCATAAAACTGTCTTCCAGGTGTGATGTTCACATCCTAATTTTGTTGGTTCCCTATAGATGTTCATTCAAGCTGAAGATCCCATTAAAATTGATAAACAGATGGGATAATAATTCTTCAAGAATTTTTCTTACTGACATGGGTTTCTGTGCTTTGAGAGTATTGCTGAGTGTGTGGTGGCTGCTGCTATGTTGGGCTCCAGTTTCTTAGTCTAACTGGCTTAAGCAGGCTAGCATATGCAGTGTTTTGCCTGCATAGTCAAATTTGGATGTATCTTAAAAATCTCAATGCTCATCTGTCTTTTTTTTTTCTAGTTTTAGCAGGCTCTTCAGTTCATCAAGCAATACAGCTAAGAAACCAGAACCTCCTGTCAATGTTAAATACAACGCTCCAACCTCGCATATTACTCCATCAGTCAAGAAAAGAAGCAGCACCTTATCTCAATTACCGAGTGACAAATCTAAAGCCTTTGAATTCCTCAGTGAAGAGTAAGACATTTTGGTTTTATAATACTAGATGTGCTCTATGAAGTATTTACCCTTTTAATCTTCTCTCCTGAAATTAATGTTGTTACATAAGAAATCAACATTGCACAGACTGAAATGTGCAGCAGTGGATGAGTACTCTGGGTGCCTGGCAGTAGAATTCTGTTTGGTAAATATCATTGCCTTTCGTAAAAATGCTTTTAGGCACAGGAGGCAGCACTTGCTACACTTTTATATGCAAGTGTTTTAGCTATGCAATTGACTGTACAGATACTTTCAGTTTAAGTTCAATGGAAAAATAGAACAACATGAATCAGCCAACAAGTGTCTGTAATTTATTTTTTTACTGTGCTTCTTTTTGGCAATATTATCCTTTTGGTTTACAACTTTCAAAGCTTCTAGTAGAGGTACATAACCCAAGTTAACTTTCTTTAAGGATACTGACAACAGACCTCCTGGTTTTGCCTGTCTTTGACAGATCCCTTAGTTAGAAATAGCCCACAGGAAACCTGGTGTTCTACAGGTGATTTCTGAAAAACTAGTCATCTCTTTGGTAACCCAGTGCTCCCACAGAGATATTTTCTATTGAGTTTAATAGTAACTTCCATTACACAAAGAATTCTAAAGAGCATAAATAACAGGTTCTTTAACAATGATTTCCCTAGAACTGAAGCCAGTTTAGCCTCACGCAGAGAGCAGAAGAGAGAGCAGTATCGCCAAGTGAAAGCACATGTTCAGAAAGAGGATGGTAGAGTGCAAGCATTTGGCTGGAGTCTACCTCAGAAGTACAAACAGGTATTACGCTTATGTTTTCAAACGTACTGGTAACAACTTCATGTTTTGTGAAATTTGAACAGAGTATAGTTTCATAGCTTGTGTTTGAGTGATTCCAGCATTTTTTTATGCTGAACTTTTGCAGTTACGAGTCTGTCTAAGGAAAATCACAATGCAAAGCTCTTGATCGTGTTTAACAAAGTCTAATCAACTGATTTCCGAAGACTGTACAGCTCTTTTAAAGGGGCAAGCTTTTCTGTTTTATTTTTGCCTAGGTGGCAAATGGTGGCCAGGGTGACAATAAAATGAAGAACTTGCCTGTACCTGTTTACCTGAGACCTTTAGATGAGAAGGATACCTCTATGAAGGTAGGATATTTACAGTGATGATATAGAGACTTGGACAACCTATAGCTTTAATATTTTTATTTTACACTCAACTATTTTCTTTTTGAAACAAAGATGTTTATTTTTAAAGCATAGGTGAATCGGAATTTAAGCTTCAGTAGGAATGTACATGACTTTAATCTTAATGAATTCCTTAAAATGGATTGTGGATATATAATAATTTTTATATTACTTGGCATATTTGACAATGGGTGTGTCCTTTTTTTTTAGTTGAACATTTAAGTGAACTATCTATTTTTCTTTCAAGCTGTGGTGTGCTGTAGGAGTAAATCTATCAGGAGGGAAAACAAGAGATGGTGGGTCCGTGGTTGGTGCTAGTGTATTCTACAATGATGTGACTGGTATGGACGCAGACGGCAACAAGCAGCAAACAGGATCTCAAAGTAGCTTAGATAGACTAGACCAAGAGCTCAAGGTAAGGTTACTGTAAGGCACGTTGAATAGTTTATATAGTTAAACATCTTTACCATATATCTGTAGATTAATAAAATATTTTGTAATCAGGTTTATTGGTAAGGAATAGATTTTTCTTGGGCAGTCATCAGCCTGAGATATTTGCATTACTGAATCCAACTGCAAAAATACTGTGATTCTTTCCTGTGTGCCAGCTTGTTGGCAAATCTGAAGAGCAAATCAATTTTACATCAAAATAATGCACTGCTTATACCAGTGCGGCCTGCTTTAAAAAACATTTGACAGAATTGTTCATGTTCTGACTGCCATTTTAAAGAAGGTTTTTTAGATATCTGTGCCATTGTTTACACATGTTGCTGCTTCATGAAAACATGAAGACTAATGAATGGAATTCACATTAAGGGCATAAAAACAAAAGCTTAATTTTGAAGTGCTTTGGGACATTGCATTACTCTGTGGCAATACTGAGTATGGTAGCTGGCACATAAATGGTGTTTCTTAGCTTTATACTTGTCTAACGGTATAATTGTGCAGTATAATTATTTCCTGTAATTTTCTACACGAATATGAAATACAAGGGTTTTTTATGTTCCAGACACACAGAGAACAATTAACTATATGTAATTTTACAATGGCATTAAAGATACCTAACTTATCACATATTTATATATATTTCTGTAGTTAATGTAAAAACATACAAGATCAAAGGCAATAGTTCTATTCTTGTCCTTCTTCCTGTTGTTGTTCACTTCTATTCTACCTTTATTCTCCTTCAGGACCAGCAGAAGGAGCTGAAACATCAGGAAGAATTATCCAGTCTGGTTTGGATCTGTACTAGCACACATTCTGCTACAAAAGTTATCATTATTGATGCTAATCAACCAGGAAATATTCTGGACAGTTTCATTGTTTGCAATTCTCATGTGCTTTGTATTGCTAGTGTACCAGGTAAAGACTTGTCATGTTTTAGCTCCTGCTCTTTTAACTGTATTTTATTCGGATTTTCTTATGCAATGAAAAACCAAAGATTTGTTAATTAGTGTGATGAATTGTTACTGTAACATAGCAATAAGTAGTATTTAATTGTAGAGAAAACTATTGGATTTCTACTCTACTGTTCCACGCTTCAGTTGGCCTTTGACCTAAACTAACTCAAAGGTAGAGAGATGTCAGCAGCAAAGACTAAGTATTTTGTTTGCTGTATTATAAGTTGTGCAATAGTACTAGTTTTTTATGGAACTGCAAACATCACAAAAGAAAAAATATGTTGGGTTTTTATGCTGCTTCAGCCTCTTGAAGAGAAGTAGCAAGTCTTAGAGCTTCCTGCAGAGGGAATCCTTGTTACGTTGAGAGTGTATGTGGACAGTGTACTGAGGAAAGTTTAATGGGAGGGTATTATGACTCTGGAGAAGAACTGATTGTGCTTTTGGATTTCTTGTTTCTTGGCTTACACTTATAGAAGTCTGTAGCACTAGTTCCAGTGAAGTAGTTTTGTTTAAGCTCAGAACAGCTCTCTTTCCAGTGAAGTCTGAGGTTTTGGTCCATTGAAACTATGTATAACTTGTAAAATCAAAACAGCATAAAATATAGTAAAATACGATAAAAATTTCAAGAAACCAAGAAAAATATTTGAAGTTGTAAAAGTATTTGAGAGGGTTGTATGAGAGAAAAACAGCTTTTCTTCCAGAACAAAGGATCTATTGCAGTTAAAATCTTCATAAAGATGTAGATAGGTATCCCTGCATATATGCACTGTTATGAAGTCTATTTTTAATGGAAAATTATTTGAAATAGAAATAAAGTAGCTGGAAAACTCTGCAGATTGAAATATGGCATATGACATTCAGATGTGCAGCATGTGTAGATACAGCTTTTGCTTTTTGAGCTTCGTGACAGCACCTTTAACGTCTGCTGATCATGTTAAAATAAGCTTGTAGATAGGTATCTGCATATTAAATCTCAATTGCTGGAGAGTTGATTTCAGTTTGAAGCTTACTTTGTTATTAGATAGAAAAGTGATTCACCTTTATCTCCATGAGAAATGTGAGTTTAATCTCTTTCAGGGGCAAGGGAAACAGACTATCCTGCAGGAGAAGAAGGGTCTCAAGAAGCAGATCCCAATCAAGTGGACAAGTCATCTCTGTGTGGAAGTATGACTAGCAACAGCTCTGCAGAAACTGATAGCTTGCTAGGAGGAATAACAGTGGTTGGCTGTACTGCAGAGGGTATCACAGGAGCGCCTGTAGCTCATGATGCAAACGGTGGCTCACCAATGACAGATAAACAGTCAGGTATGAAAATCTTACAAGTATGCCAGGGATGGCCAAACACCATTTGCTGTAACTGAAAAATGAATGGTTTAAGTATTTAATGTAATAGCTTGTCTGTAAGTGGTGGTAACATAGAATGAGTACTGTCTGACATATTTACACTGTATAATTGTAGCAGAAAACTTTGTGGAGGTGATATGAAATGGGTATAGACAATTGCTTCTTTCAAATACTTTGGAGAACTCTTATCTTGTGCATGGTCTAAACAGAGCTTTTAAGTTATTCGGTATTTGAAATGCAGATATTGTTGACAAATGACTAGAGAGAATGCAGATCATACGCCTTAAATCTTGTGAAGTCTTAATAGAGATTTAAGTGAAGCTGCTTACTTTGTAGGCATTCTTAATATTTTCTGTCACGCCCTTCAGAGCTGTATGGTGGTATGATTGTTAATGGATATGTGGTTGTTGGAGTTGTTCACTGCTATTCTAGTTAATTACTTAAAGGGCAATCTGTGCCATCAGTCACTGGGTTCATATTTAAAGTGCATTTGACACTTGTTGATACAGTGCAACCTTCTAAAGTTTGGGTGTTCCCGATCTGATTTTTTTAGATGAAATATAAAATCTGGATTGTGACTGTCTGGTTATTACAGTTATTCACTTAAGTTTTGAGTATCAACTTCTGGCTGTTCTAAGTAATTGAAAATTCTCTTGCAGTTGTTAAAGGTTTTTCAAATTTTTTCTTCCATAGATATTGCAACTGAAAGTAATTCAGTAGATGAGAACATTCCAACAGCAGAGGAGGCAACAGAAGCAACAGAAGTCAATGCAGGGACAGGAGAAGACACAGCTGATATTGCACAAACTGGAGTCTACACAGAGCATGTCTTTACAGATCCTTTGGGAGTGCAGAATACAACAGAAGCGTCTCCAGTGTACCAGCCTAGGTACATAATCTCAATCCCCATACCTCTTAAAATGTATTTAAAAAGAAAAATATAATGTTTGTAGGAACGCAACATGGGGACAAAATGACTCTTTTTTTCTTGTTAAGTATGTTGAGGTTTAGGTGTAAGTAGTCTTTGGTTCAAGACACTCTACGCTTTGCTTGCGTGAAAGGGTCACCTATGTACAGAGTCTTTTGTCTGTGAACTCGTATTCCTTGAGCAGAGACACCTCCAGAATGGAGTAGTGAGTGTCTACCAGTTTGTCACTAAGCCCTCTCACAGACGTAATGTGAATTGTGCTGATCTAGAGATGCCCATTTAATTCCCTGTTTTGATGTCAAAATAAATAAGAATTACATTCCTTTCTTCTAGTCAACTGGGTGTTCAAATGTTTGTTTCTTTTCTCAGAATAGTCAATCTGTGAGTAGTTATAGGAGCGGAGAAGAAGCTTGAAAGTAGTCAGTATTTCAAATCTTCAGGAATCTGCACTTTCCACATACAGGCTCAAAAGTATCATGCAACTTTTTTATAAGCAATTCTCTTAACATGTGCCTCTGATGTTGCAACTCTCTTCTGCCATTCCCCAGAGATATCAGCAGTACTGACAGGCTTGAATGGAACTTAAATTTCCTTGTATAAGTAAATGTCCACTTGAAGAAATTAATTGGTAGTGAGGTTTTCATCTATATCATTGTACTTTCATACACAGTTACTGTTTTTTTAAATACCTTATGTACTTCAAAAGCCAGTGTGGAAACTAGCAGCAATTAGGTTATAATCTGAGTAATCTGTGCATTTTATTCAATGTATTTTAACTTTTTTTTTAGTACTGAGTCAGAGTTATATAAAGACATTGCAGTTTTGCCAAATGAGCAAGATCTAGTGAGAGAAGAAGCACAGAAAATGAGTAGCCTTTTACCGACAATGTGGCTTGGAGCACAGAATGGATGGTAAGAAAATGCTCATCTTGTTCAATTTATTTGGAAAAATTATTTTGAACTTGCTTCTTGTGCCTACAGGCCTGATAACTGTCTCGAGTCAAGATTAAGTGCAAGAAGACCTTAAGAGAGCCTAAACTTTGTACGCTTTGCTGCATTTAGGCATTATAGAATTCAAAGAAAGTATTGTAGGTGATTACCAAGCTCTTTTTGGCGAATAACACTTTTATCTGCAGAAGAGTTTTGGTTGGATTTTTTTGTAGTCAAATTGTTATGCTCTGATAATTCCATAACTTCCAGTATTTTTTAATGCTAGAAAAATATTTTGCCCTTTTTACTGCAGATATATCTGAAAAGGAGTTGGTAATGTTTTAGGCCTCTGAAAAACCATTCTGCTGCTCATGTATAGACTGAAAGAAAGAACTACATAGTTTTCAGCAGAAGATGAAAACTTAATTTTCCCTTTGATTGTGGATTTCAATTATAGGGGTTTTGCTTGGGTGTTTTTCCTGTCTACCAGACCTTTCTTAGTGCTTTTAATCCCTCCTGATTTGTCTTTGCAGCCTATATGTTCATTCGTCAGTGGCGCAGTGGAGGAAATGTGTTCATGCCATTAAACTTAAAGATTCTATTCTCAGTATTGTGTAAGTCCTGAAAGAAATGTCGTGTAAATCGTAATGAGCTTTTGATAAAATACTTGCAAAGTCATTTTATATTTCCTCCTCAGGTATTGGGAATATCAGTTGCCATAAATGCATGCTTATTCTTTGAGGGGTAGTGGAAAATGTTTGGGGAGTAAGAAAAATAAAAGGAATCTTGTATCTATCGGAAATACTACAGCTCAAATGATGAGCTGTAACTGTATACTTCGTCTTCTTGATAGCTGTATACTTGAAACAGTTGTAGGTTGTTATCCTTGATGTTTTCTTCAGGTGTAGCTAGATATATTTTAAGCTTTCTCAACTGGATTTTGATGCCTTAATATTGTCCCTTCTCTTGAGCTATGTTGTAGAAATCACAACAGTAGAGCTAATGTGAATATAAAATTATGCTGAAATATCAAATGTTTATACCTTACTTGAAACTTGCAGTTTGAGAAATGCACTCTAATGGTGTATATTCTTGTGCTTCCTTTTTTTCCCCTAGACATGTAAAAGGAATAGTATTAGTTGCACTAGCTGATGGAACACTGGCAATATTTCACCGAGGAGTTGGTAAGCATTCTATTAGATCTTGAAACCAGTGAAGTTGTAACAGTCTTTAGGAAAGAAATATGCCATTATAAATAGTGTTTTGAAAATGGATTCCCCAATGGCCTTTTTACAGGTTGTCTTGAGAAATCTTTCTAGTGTTTCAGTTGCAGTTTCAAGTACCATTTTTGCACTGTCCTCCTGGTATATTCCTGGAATTTTTTCTTACTCTGAGAAGGAGAATAAGATATATCTGAGCTAAATAGTGAAGAACCAGTTGATAAAGTCTGTTTTGATCATAGTCTCTTTTGCTTTTTGTTGTTTGTCTTCTGTTTTGTTATTAGTGTTAATATTAGTGTTAATAATTGTCTGTGGCCAAGTCCTTCAATGAGAATTTTGTAAGCATCCCTTCAGAATTTCTGCCCAAACCACTCTTGGATGAGCTCCATTCCTCAGCCTTCAGAATAAGGACAGGAAGGTCTTACTATGAGTAACTGGAACTTATCTGTTGGCTTGTTTCCACAGACTTCCTATTCATTTGTTCTTTTCCTTGTGGAGTTTAAACCCCTGTGCTCAGCACTTAAGAATTAGAGGCTGCACAGCACTAATGCAAATACTGGGAAAGATGCACCTGGGATGAAGTTGTTAAGTTTTTAGTGTTTGGTTTGTTTTTTTCCTTAAACTCAAACTCTAGTGGCTGACAGTGCTTAAGGATCTTGAGTAAATGTTGGTTATGATCTGTGGCTTAGCTCAGTCTGCAGAAGAGTTTAACTTGGTGTTGAATGACCAAATTTAGTATGCTTTCAGTAGATTTCAGGTGCCTTTCTTAAGATCTTGCAGCATATTTTTAAAAAAATCTTGATGCAGTAGCCAGCACTTCTATGTTCAGTCAAGCAGCGAGTGCCTAGCGCTGTTGTAATGTGCACTGATGCCTATCCAAGTAAAGCATTTTAGCACTAGGTAACTTGCTGTTTTAAAAAATATTTTGTCGTGTTTTGAACATGAGTAACTGTACAACCTTATATTAAAAACAAAGTAGCATTTGGGATGTTGGTAGTTCATATAACTAGTTGCTGGGTTTTTTTTAATGAGGAGCCTGGCCATAAATTTGTATTGACTTACCCAGATTATTACAGTGCTTTTAAAAAATTAGATTGTTAAGATATTTGCCTGTACTTTTAAATGATTTTTTTAAACTCATAGGAACCTATGTTTTCTTTTCTTTTCTTTTCTTTTCCTTCTGTTTTTAAAGATGGTCAGTGGGATTTAACAAACTACCACCTCTTAGACCTGGGCCGGCCACATCATTCGATAAGATGTATGACAGTGGTACATGACAAAGTCTGGTGTGGCTACAGGAACAAAATCTATGTTGTTCAACCAAAGGCCATGAAAATAGAGGCAAGTTAAATTGGTGTTTTAAAATAATTAAAAGTTATATTTTAATGCCATCTCATGCTACAGCTCAAACTCCAGAGTAACTCCAGAGAACAGTTACTTGTTCATCAGTACAGAAACAAGCAACTAAAGAAATTTGTTTTGGGAAGTACTATTACATTTTCTTAAGATGTTTTTATTGTTTTGGAAGATTTTAAGCTATGATGAGACAGTTCTCATTTATTGAAACCAATTTTGGGGGGGTTTAGTTCTCTACTTCTAGCTGGCCAGGAACTAGAAAGTGTCCTTGTCCAGAGCTTGTAAGGCTAGCATGCCTCATGATGTTCTGCACCTACGTGTAGCCTTCTCTATAATCTGTCTTTGCATACTTTAGAGGTTTGTAAGTGTTAATCTTGAATGTACTCTCCGGTTATAGAATAGTTTGTATAAGGTGTGTAAGCTGGTGTTTCTGCAGTGTTGTATGTGTACCTGACAGCTCAAGTACAGAAAGTGGCTAAGGTTTCTGAAAGCCATTAGCAGTATTAATACTTCAGCTTCTGCTAATTGGCCTGAGATATGGGCCAGACCTTTTGAGGGTGACTGCTCAGCTCTTCTGAAAGTATCAAGCACCCAATCAATAATCTCTTTTTGTGAAGAAGACTATATAGATATGTATGGGAAAACTGAAATGAAGGAATTCATACAACAGTGAAATTAATTGTTTTGATGGTGGATAGTGTGTATTTTGCAGGGTGGGTTTGTATGCAAGAGCAAGGCTTGACAAAATTAGAAAGAAAATGGGCATATGTATCTCATGCCGTGACAGGAGGACCTCATACCAAAAAGGTTCCAGTTTAAGTGGAGACGGAAGCCAGAGTAGCCTGGGCTATGATAAGTAAATGAAGACACAGTAGGAAACTGTGGCTTTGAGATCACAGTCCAGGGAAGGGAATCGGCATTTTTACTATTATTTAACCAGCATCATATAGTAACTGTAACTCAGCTAAACACTGTATCTGCTAGTGATCTTGCAAATCAGAGTGTTGTAGTTGAGTTAAGAAAATTGCTAGTATTGACCATGTAAGAGTAACAGAGAAGTCTTTCCTACTCTTTCCTTTGTTTCATCTTCTCCTTTAAAATCCAATCTTTTGTAGAAGTCATTTGATGCACACCCAAGAAGAGAAAGCCAAGTGAGACAGCTGGCATGGGTGGGTGATGGGGTATGGGTGTCTATTCGTTTGGACTCCACCCTGCGTCTCTATCATGCGCACACATATCAGCATCTACAAGATGTGGACATTGAACCTTATGTAAGCAAAATGCTAGGTAAGTTGATAAGAAAAACTATTGTATTCTTACATCTCTTGCTGTCTGAGATTTCTTTTCCTGTTATGGATCAGGCTATTCTCCCTCCAAACTAAGGGGAAGAGTGGGTGGAAGGCTAGTCAAATCTTGTTTGTGAAAACTTGAATCTGGAAGTAGAAGCCTAAGTCAGTCTGTAAAGCATGATGAGGATGATAGATCTTCTGATAGTCTGATCCTACCTGATGTCTGAAGTGCCCCTAAAAACTCAGAACTAACAAGGAAAATGGTGGTTGGGTTGGGCAGGTGTCAATAGAAATACGAAAATCTTTCTCTTTTTTACGGTACTGATACCTTTTTTTTTTTAAATCTAAGAGTGGGAAGAATCCATTACTTGTCTGGAAAAATTCCCTCTTTGTCAAGAAAATACAAATGCAAAATAGCAAATTTTTATTGCTATTGAAGTTAATAAGCGTTCTAATTTTTTTTCATTAATGCTTATGTAAGAACAGTTTGACCACCTATAACACAACAAATACAGGTAATTGGGCCGTGGGAAATCCTTCACAAGTAATTACTGTTCCACTGTGCTTAGCTGGTCAGCCACCTTCTGCTCCCCTCATAGTGCTAATGGCTAAGAAATTAATTTTAATGGATGAGGAACCATTATCTTACATCTGTAAACTCACCTTTTTTTTTTTTTTTTAAAGGCTGCCCTAGTACTGTAAGCCCCAAAAGATATTATTGTGCAGCATTATGGAGCTGTTATAGCTTTTGTGCTTTCTCACAGTTAATGTTAGTCTCTTTCTGTATAAGTTCACAACTTAATTAACAGAGTGTTTTAGCCTTTTAGGTTATCTTTACAATTTAAATGTACTCCTCTACCTTGTTTCTGTTTGAAGTGGGAGGGAATTACTGGTCTGCGTGATTTGGGAGTTGGAGTTAAGATTCTCTGTTATGGAACTAAAATTATTCTTGCTCATAATTTTTGATGAAAAGCATCTTTTGTTTTTAGGTACTGGTAAACTGGGATTCTCATTTGTGAGAATCACAGCTCTTATGGTGTCTTGTAATCGTTTATGGGTAGGAACAGGAAATGGTGTCATCATCTCCATTCCATTAACAGAAAGTAAGTAAAATATAAATGAATAGCACTGTGCAATATGCTGTAGACACAAAAAGAGAATATTAAACACTATTCAGATGCTTGCTAATGGATAGAAAGCTTTACTGCCAGGTCTGAATCTTTCAGGTTTGTAACAGATTGGGCCTGTGTGATGCTTAGCACCTAATCTGTGTACGCGGTTACAATTACTCTGAGCAAAAAAGCACATCTCCAAAATCTTCTGTACTTCAATTTGAGCAGAGTTGGTGTGGCTTGAATGAAAGAGACACTTTGAAGCCTTAGAAGGTGTTAGGAGCATTAGCAGCATTTATAGAAGTTTATTGCTTATAAGAGATGGCTTTAGTTTTCTAATTAATGTTACTTTTGATTGCTGTATGATCACCGAAGTAGACTTTTGTTTGATTTGAGCAAGTTGATATTGTTGCTAATACAATTTGATTGGCTTTAGTTCTTGAGAATTCATCACAAAGCTGGTATAAAGGACTGGAACAGCAGTAGTACCAACTGCCTTAGAGGATGTATTCAAAGTTACAGGAATTGTAAACACATTCTACAAATAGGCACTAGCTTCTAGGTAAAATTCCAATAATGCAAATCCAGATATCTGCTTAATAACAGACCCCAAACTCTTCTCATAGGCTGAAACTACTTGGGGGTGGGAGAGAAAGCATTCAGACATGGGCAGCTGAACCTTGGGAGAAGGGAACAGTCCAGTTCAAGGGCAAAAGACATCTTAAATAGGTAAAGCTTGAGAAGAATCTCTGTAAAAACTGATTGCATTTAAAACAACAACAAACCCCAACACCTGTGCCTGAGACTAATGTTAAAATAGATGGACAGAAGTTTCAGACAATGGAATACGGAACTTTAATAGTCCTAATTGTACTGTTATATAGAAAGTAGTACAGTCTGACAACTCTTCATGTTGTATCTGCTTTGTTGAACAGCACATACATGCGTTGTTTCTCATACTGTTCCATTACATTGTCCATCCATTCAGTAAATGTCTTTTTTTGCATTGCATGAATGTACTAAGGAAGGACAGACTTCCTATCATGAATTTGAAATGGTTTAAATCATGCTTTCAAAAATTATAGCTCTTAATTTGCGTCAAGTTTTATTTAATGTTTCCAGAGGAGTTTAAAACAGTAGTGAACATGAAAAAAATCCCTATTAAAGCTGTTCAGTTTAATTTCAGTTTTGTTAGTTGTTCATGAATAAGAACAACCGTTTGTGGGTAGCCTGATAGTGGGTTTGAGAGCCCTTGTTGCAATATTCATCGTTTTCAGAAACAGTCACATCCTTGCATAAGCAATTGCATTTCTCAGTTCCCTGGGTCTACAATAGCAGGGCATCTTCGAGATCTGCAGATGATATTTTGAAAGGGCACTTGAAAACATGAGTTGTTATATATTATTTTGGTAGCTTCCTGCCAAGGAAAGAGAGAAAGGGGAAACATCGCTAATCAATAATAAACTTTATAGCAATAAAGCACGTGAAAGTGGCAGTGCTTTTGTTGTCCATTTTGTACTGAAACTTACAACAAGATGCTGTTCTTTGACTTTTTATTGAATCTTCTGTAATTAGATATTTGCTGTTTCTAGGAGCTAAAATTTTAAGCTCTACCTTATCAAAAACCAAAATACAAGAGTGGTGGGTTCTCATTAATCCTTCTCCTCTACTGTCATACCTATCCATTTCCCCTTTCCTCCTTTCTCACTTTAGCTGTAATCCTCCACCAGGGACGTTTACTGGGGCTGAGGGGTAAGTGCAGATCCTGAACAAAAATCTATTTTCAGGCTTCTAATAGCCACTTTGAGGCTGTTTCCCACTCCTTATAGATTTACCCTTTGTATGTTCCTAAATGTTTTTCCACTTGCAGTTACTGCATTGCAGCAGTTTTATGTTTGCTAAATGGCCACCAATCTGCTCAGCAGTTTAGTATATCATCCTGTGTTGCAGCTGAACTTTCATACAGACTTTGTTTTTCTTCCAGCCAATGTGATACCATATCTTATAACTTTGTCATTAATCCACATCATTTTCTGTCTTGTTACAAATCACTGTTTCTTTCACTACTTTGGTAGTCCTTGGAATGGAGATGGCTTGTATGTCTAGCATGAGTACTTCTCTGTTTTAATGGATTTTTAAAACTTCTCAGTAAAAACTAGATGTAGAATTCTAATAGGGTAGCTCCTTCATGCCCACAGGTGGCTATTTTTAGAGAATTTTTTCTGGCAAGGGGACACCCTATGATTAGTTGGAATGAAACTGTCTTTAATTATGTGCTTAAGTACATTGAATTTGCTTATACTGAAACACATTAGAGGTACTTATTTTCTATGAAAGATACAGTCCTCTCAAATTATTTTTTTTCAAAAAGTAGGATATTAAAATCTGGTGTTTATGCTAGACTAATAAGAATCCTGCTCCATTTTCTAATGTACTTAAAATAACGAAGCATGCAATCTTTTTTCTTTCCAGCTCTGTCTTGAATTGGCATTGCTGCCCTCCTGTTTCATTTTTATCTAAGTTGGCTTTAGCTTTTAGATGGTACCATAAGGTTTTTTAACAAATAACCATTTCTGTAATTTGTATTTTCAAGTAGAAAATACTTTTCTTTTACAGCTAATAAAGCAGCAGCAGGCTCCGGAAACCGTCCGGGGAGTGTAATACGTGTATATGGTGATGAAAACAGCGACAAAGTGACTCCGGGAACATTCATACCATATTGTTCAATGGCACACGCACAGCTTTGCTTCCATGGACACCGTGATGCTGTTAAATTCTTTGTCGCAGTACCTGGTGAGGTTTTATTACCATTTTTAAAAAGAAACATTATTTGCACCCTCATTTGCTTAGTTAAACATAGTGTTTAGGCAAAGATAGCAAGTGTATGAAATGATACACTCAGAAACAGTTCATTATATTTCATTTACAAGACTCGTCTGATTCCTAAGTGCAGTATTGTTTAATGGGAGGAAAAGGGTTTGGTCAAAAAGAAAGAAGTGCTTTGCTTCCATCTGGGAAAAATGTACTGTGGTGAGTACTTGCCTATTAAGATGACAGTCAACTGCTAATTGATGTAAAGTCCAATTTAAGAGTGACATCCTGCAGGAAGGATGAGCTGCTAAGGGGGAAGCCCCCAAAGGAAAGACTCTCAGTTGAAAAAGCTAAGAGTTTCCTAGAAGCTGCAGTGCTGGCTGAACACCCTCTCAGTGCTTCTGTGCATCTCGTGTGCTGGCAATAAATGACAGAAGTTTGCTTGCTGGTCTGACATGCACCGAATCATTTCGGTTGTGTGCCTGAAAATCTAAGTGTGTTTCAGTGTAATTTTTCTAGATCTGCATGCCTGTGCTGTGAAATCTATTGAGGTATTTAATTCTCTGATTTGCATTGAACTGACCTTAACAGATTCTTCATCTCTTTAGAGAGGTGAAATCCTGGTCTGACATGCACTGAATCATTTTGGTTGTGTGCCTGAAAATCTTTAAGTGTGTTTCAGTGTAATTTTTCTAGATCTGCATGCCTGTGCTGTGAAATCTATTGAGGTATTTAATTCTCTGATTTGCATTGAACTGACCTTAACAGATTCTTCATCTCTTTAGAGAGGTGAAATCTGAGCAAAGCTAGCTTTCTGTCCCTTGCTGAAGAGATAGTAGAATTCAAAGTTAAGTGTATCGTTAGGAATTAAATATGTCATCCAATGACCAAATACAGGTGGTATTATTCTGTGAAATGTGGCATAAAAATGTATTCTGTTTTTAATTCAGGTCAGGTTGTTTGCCCACAGAACAGTGGTGGAACAGAGGTAACAGCTGATAAACTGGCCCAAGAGTCCTTCAACCAGAGTCCCTTAAAATCAATGTTGGTGATAAGCGGTGGAGAAGGCTATATTGACTTCAGAATGGGTAAGAAAACTGAGCTTAAAATCAGTTGTAACCTCTTCATACTGAAAGGTCATTAACCATGTAATAAATTCCATTGTGATTGCAAAGTGCATTTGTGCGGTCAGTCAGTACATAGTCTTTACTAAGCAAGTGCAAGGATAGAAGTGTCTTTATTCTCAGACACGCACCCCCCCCTTCGTCCGCTGCTTCTCCTCCCAATAAACCATGACCTCTGAGATGACTGTGTAAAAAGGTTTATTTGAAGCTCTGTTTTGGAGTCAAGTACTGCCTTACCGTTCATGCTTTCAGTCTTACTTTGACAGGTTAGTCTTCTACCTCAAACTGCTGGAAAGCATGCCTTTAGTTACTTAAATATGCAGACTGACTATATAAAAAAGAAGTCATGTATTATGTGAAGAAGACTCAAACTAAAATTTACTCATATTTGAGTGAAAAGGGAAAAAGAAGTTCACTGTTACCTTTGCATGCTCTTATTTTGATCACTGCTTTTCTTGGATAGCACTTTTGCATGATCTAGCCCATAAAAGATTTCTTGTGTAAACATTTTTTTTTTTTAATTGAAGCTTTGAGGGAAATATAAGAAAATGAGAGTGGTTGTGGTTCTATGCGTAGAATCTGCAGCTGGAGACCTTGACAAAAAATGCATAAAATGGAGTGTCAACTCCTAGACCTGGTTTTGACCTTTTGCCTAAATTTATAGTGTTTTGCAAAAACAAACAACAACAAAAAAGGCACAAAAACCACTACAAAGAAAAACCCATGAAGGCCAGCCCAAATTCTGTCATCCCACTAGTCAATGAAAAACAAGTTCCTGCTGGTAACCCCAGTTAAGTTACACAGGAGGCAGGACTGGAGGCAATTCTGTGCCACACTGTAGTGAGTACTAAAAACTCTGTGCTTATTCCAAGCAAGCAGGTGTAGCCACATACTGAATGTGTGTTTTGCTGTCCTTGTGGCATGATGCAAAGCCATGAACTTAAGCGTCAGTATTATAGCTGCATTAGCTCAGCCATTACCATGTTTGTGCAGCAAACTGACCCAAGAGCAAGTTCAGGCTAGTCTATGTTTAGATTCTTCAGACTTTCAAAGTAGTCTAACCAGAAAACCGGCCAAACTGTGACTTGAAACCTTCCTGAAGTTGTAGGTCAGTTCCCATTTCATCTGATTAAACTGACATTCTTCTGTACCACAAGAGTGCCTCTGTATTGATGTTTATTACTGTCTATGTGCAGTTTTGTTCAGTGGTTAGTCTGTCACCTTTGTTCCAAGTCAGCTCATGTCACCAGGAGTTTAATTGCAGTTACAAAACTGCTCTTCTCTTTTGAAGAGCAATAATGGAGGATAGGCTTAAGGCTGTCTTGTGCCAGTGTGTGCAGAGTTGTGACAAGCAAGGATAACTACAACAGGAGGAAAGGAGGGGAAAGGTTCATCATAGATGTGAACATTGCATTGTCTCACTTGTGCTCAATTACTGCTCTCTTTTCCAGTGCACTTTGTATGGTTTATGTGTTTATGCTAGCACACTTTCTCATAGTATAACCATCTCCATTTCTGCCTGGGAGGTACTGCAACTTTGGAAATTAGGTGGTTTTTTCTTTGGCTTAAAGAGTTATAAGTAATGAAATGTGTAGAACATGGATACTTATGAAACTGCAGTCAATTTTTGTGACTAGAACTGAATCATAGAATTGTTACAGTTGGAAGAGACCTCAAAGATCATCAAGTCCAACCTTCTACCCAACGAGAATAGGTCCATCAGAATACTAGGCTGTGAAATAATTATGCAAGAGACTTTCAATTTGTAATGTGTATATTCACAATCTTGAATATGCTTTTATATGAGCATTTGGCAGTAACTGTGTCTTACAGTGTTTTTCTTGTAAACCCAAATGTCACTTGTCTTGCTCCATTTGGTGTTAATACTATTTTTTATTGTCTGTCTGAATCAAAGCTGTTGTTTTTCAGGTGATGAAGGTGGAGAATCTGAACTCCTTGGAGAAGCTCTACAACTTGAACCTTCTGTAGCCAAAGCTGAGAGGAGTCACTTGATAGTGTGGCAAGTAATGTGTGGCAGCGAGTGAGCCTGTACGATGCAGCTGGAGACCTTAAAAAAAAAAAGCTTCTGCATGTTTTTTTATTTTATGAAACCTGTTTCACTACATGATGTTGAAGTATTTCTTTGCTGTTTAACTTTATATTGCAAATCTGTCATACCTTTAACTATACAGGAATTAGCTTGTGCTGTTTTACTGCACCTGTGTTACATGGAACAGTATAATGAAATCAGATCTTTTTAAAAACTGGTGCGCACACCATGGTAAACAACTGAGACATTACTTTTACTGTACCACAGCAATCTAATGTATTTCACTTCTTTGGTAGTCTCACTTGAGTTCAGCTTTATTACAACTGAGCTTCATTTCACTGTATAATGTATTGAGTAAAACAGCAAAGTTATTTCCAGAATATTAAAAAATTGGCAAATTATAAGATGGATTATTAAGACTCATCCAAATATTCAGTGAGGGCTAAAGTAAACTGTAAATTTCAGCTTTTGTTTTCAAACCTGGAAAATCTTGCTTAGTGTATATTGTTTAATTTGTTACATTCATCAGAATTTCTGGGGGGAAGAGGGGATTGTATAGGAATTAAGATAATATTTAAATAAAATCATATGTTTTCACTATTGAACATTAAAGTTTGAGAACTGCTGCCCTCAATGAGTAATTTTGAGCATAGTGTTTTTCCATTTCCCTGATATGGAACAAATTGCTTTCCGAAGGGTATTCTTAGGATTATTTTAATTTGAAAAGAACTGTAAAATTCTTGAACAGGGGATATGTTTTGTTCTTTTCTTGTCTTAACTCCGAAGCACTAGAATGATCTTCTCTGCCTAGCTGGTCAAACTCATGAGGCACTATGTGTGTGAAGGTTAGAGACCTCGATTAGAGTGTGAGAAAAGACTCGAGAGTGTACAGGAAAAATGCATTCTGCCTGAGTGAGATTGTAAAGGAATTTCAGTGCCAGATAATTAGGTACAAAATGTATTTTTTGTAGTTGCATACCCCAATGTAGTAAAAAAAAAAAATATAAAAATGTTTAGTGACAATGTTAGCAGGTAGCACTAAGATGGAGTAAATTGATGAAAGTCAGGAGACTCTAATATTAGGCTGACATTCTGTCTACTCACCGTCTATTTTTTTAACCATAAGTGTGAGTTGAAGACTGTCTTCCTTTTACATTGAATTTCCTACATTAGTATCAGACCTAAGTTGAACACTTAATGATTTCTGTACTTCATAATATTTTAAAACTCTTTGCTCTTTCATTTAGTATCTGGAAAGTAAAAGTTTTGAGGGGTTTTAATAAACATCCAGCGTTTACCCCCAAAAGGCTGGGACTGTTCTGTTCAGTCTAGCAGAGAAATTTAGTAACTTGATTATATGAGAGAACTGAACAGTTTCGGAGGAGTAAATATAGAAACACTTTTTTAAAACTGCCTAAACATTTTTATGCAATAGGAGCAGTTCTGGTCTATCAGGCAAACATGTGTTTATATATTTTCTTAATTTTTTAAATGAACACATTTAGCTGAGGTCTATTGTGTAAATATATATTTAGGCAGCTTTTTCAAATGCATATCATAGCTGATAAACCAGAAAAACTCCATTCAGGTCTATTGGTTAGATTTATATGTATAAATACTTTTTAAGCGACATATTTTGTACACAGCTGTTCCTCTCGTAAATATGTATTTAGGACATGAACTATGTAGTAAAAATCCTTATTAAAGATGTCTAATATCTTGGTAGTATTTTTCTCTTCAGAATGCCAAAAGTGATGAGAGCATGTTGTTCATAATTTGCTTTCCAAATTCATCTTTAACGTCACTCTTAAAGTACTTTGGCTTAAATATAAAGTCTGGGAGTTTTTTAAAAATTATACAAATACAGAAAGTAAACTCAGTAAACACTCTTAGAAAGACCTATTTAAAACTTACATAGGCATGTATGCTGAACCTGAAGCACATCTGAATTAACTTACGAGATTGGATGTCTAAGAAAAATGCTGTCTAAACTTTTACTGTTGTGCAGATTCTTCACTGTGAGTGGTGCAGTTTCATTGCTTCTCCTGCCATTTTCTTAATTTTATTTTTTCCTCTTTGGAAAACACAGTCTCCAAAGCTTCTGTTCACTGATTGATTGTCACATTCTCATGTTCTCAGAAAAAAACGCACAATTCTTTTCCTTGGTTCTTGTATAGCATTTTATTTGTAATTAGCGATGAGCTGTTTTCTCTGAACGGCTTTACTGCTATCAAATAGAGCAGTGCAATCTGGCAAGTGTGTACCTGGTCTTTTGCCAAATGTATCTGGTCCACCGTGCCATTTTAGTCACCTCAGTGGACCAACTCTTGCAAATTTTTCATAGAATGATTGTTTCTGTCCAGAAGTGGAAGGCTTTTAAAGAAAACAGTAGGTTAACTATGTACCACTGTGGGTGTAGATAAAAGGCATGTGCACTTCTCTGTATTTCTCATTTTAAAACTTTATCCCCTGTCCTAAGGTACAGTAGATTAAATGGGTCCCTATTGTCATCACAGTGTGCTGGGATTTATAAACTCTACTTAAGGTCACTTTGGTGAATAAAGCATGCAAAACCCCAAGCATTGAGATGACAATACACTCCTACAAATCCGTCTCAAGAATGTGTTTATGCATACACTCATGTGATTAAAGCATCATATAAATAGGAGCTAATCTCTTGATAGCTACAGCTTGTTAATAGTTTGGAAACATTTCGAGCACAAAATATGCAGCACATTACTTGCCTGGTTAAGGGTGTTTGCATGGTAAAGGTGAAATGCGTTGTATAAGCTGCTGCGTTGTCCATTTCTTGTAAAGGTCTTCCTGCGTTGGATCAGATAGAGCTGGCAGAGCGTAGACACTTTATCATAGGCTGCCTTAGTAACAAACAAATGTTAAATCTGTTTTATTATACTAACTGTTCTAAAGAACGTGTGTCTTTTAAAATGCTGTGTAACTGAGTATTTATTTCCATGTGAGTATTATAAAAGCTACCAAAGGATTAAACCTGACTTAGCACTCTTGTAAGCGGCCCTGTTGAGACAGGGTCTTGTGAAGGCCCTGCGCTGTAAAACAAGACACGGTAAACTCAAATACAGTTCTTTAGGGAAATTAAATGTTTTTTCTAACAGGGTTATGCCATATTGTAACAACCTATGTTGCACCTCAAAGCATTTTTCTATACACTAAATGTCTCTCCCGCCCTCTAACAAGATTAAGTTTCCTTTATTAATTTTGTTGATGCACATTTCTCAATCTTTTAAACATATATTTTAAACATTTTATGGTCTGTAATTTTTGAAAGTTTTGTCTGTTGGACACTTTACGCTGAATTTTACTTGCCTCTGTAATCCGAGATGGATACTACAGCGTTAAACTTGCTGTCTGTCAAAACTTGAGGCTTCTTTTCTGTGAGCAGGAAAGCTCATATAGCAGTGTAGTTATTTCAGTATTTATTTCTATTATTGAATCCATGGGGTTCAGAATGTAACTTTGTACATGAAATATATATAAATATGTATATGAAACATGCATTGGATTGGTGTGTTCTTTGCAGTCTCATGTTAAGTTCAAAAGTTTTGGATGCTACTGGAAGGCATAATAACGGGGTATTTTACACTAGCAGCCAGATATTGCCATCATAAATACAGGCAGTAATATATTTGAACCAGCCTACAACTAGTGTGATCCTGCTGTCTCATACTGGGTCTAAGCAAAAACTCTGAAAAACTTTGTTCACTGACTGCCAAATGATGCCATGCTGTCTTCGTCTCTTACGTGACCCACAAACCTGCTGATTCATAGGAGAAGAATCTACAGGAGATCTGCTTAACTGCCGTTCTGATGAAATAGGCACTGGAATTTATTTTTCAGCTTTTCTTAACACCTTACCAAAGATTCATCTAAGCTCCACTGCAAAGGAAATAGTGTATTTATAAGGCAGAAGAATGAGGACTCGGTGACAAGACATTAATTTGTACTGCAGCAACAGAACACTTGGCTAGAGACAGGTTTCAGTATTTTTTTTTTCCTGGCTCATCTGCCACTTTCTAACCACATTTGTCCCAGCACTGTATCTTGATTAGTATGTAACAAGTGGCCATGCCACTGAAGATACTTGGTTAACCTTTGTTGTAATGCAAGGAAAGCACTGGCCCTGGTGTGCTGGAGGCACGGTGTTGTCCAGTCCCTTCCCTTGCCTGTGCGAGTGTGCAAGCACATGTTACTCTTGCTTCTCTCTGGCAGTAGTGATGGACACACATAAACTTGTTGCTTTTGAATACCTCGAGGAAGCAAGTACTTCATACTTGTATGTGGAAACATGGGAATCATCCATGGTTCAGAAAATGCAAAGTGTCCTGTTACCAGTGCTGTACCAACTTGAAGTTTTGGCATCTTGGTGCTTTAAAAAAAAATAATCTTTTTGCTCATTTACTGGAGCTTTCTCATAAGATTTTTTGCCTCTCCAGAACAGATGTACTGATAAATTTCCCTCTCCTCACAGTGTTTATTCTTGGTATGTGTCCATTCACATGCATGTCACGTCACTGCACTGTGCTAAGACATGTGTGTGTATGTATTAAATAGGAAGAAACATCATAAATCTTTAGTCTGGAAATGTTTAAGCTCTTCTGGCAGCCCTGACAGCCTCTCAGGTCTGTGGGTAAGTAATTTAATTTTTCAGATCCTGTATTGAGAGAGAAGTGCTAATAGAATTGTGAACTAGCTTAAGGTGTTACAAATGATATTTGGAGACTGAAGTTTTAAGCTATTATAAATACCCAAGCCCTTCCGCAGTGAACATGGTGATAATAGGAAAAGCACTCTCAGTTTCTGTAACAGATTTTTTTTAAAATTTCAGTTGTATCAGTCTCCTATAAAAAGAGGTATTCAAACTAGAATATGTGAAATGTTAATAATCATACAGGAAATTAAAATGTTTCAATGTGAATGCTCTTTATTGGAAAATACTTTTTTGCTGGAAATTGAAACTTGAATTTATTGAGAGAGAATGAGATGCTTCCCATTTTCTACAATGGAATAGCAAACCAAAATGAAGGATTCTTTTTACCATCATCCCCCTTTTTGAGCATCCTGTAATCTATTTGAAAGCTATTTGAGCAATACAATCTGTAAACGTTATTTAACATTATGATGATCTCTGATGCACAAGTGCCCCTTAATTCTACTGTAAAACAAGCTTTGGGGGCGCCTTTTGGCCTTGGACCAATTCATGGCACAGCCTTCAGGACTTGTTGCAATTTTGCATGGTTATACTTAGCTTCTTAAAAAGCTATTTTGAGATGACAAACCCAAGTATGCAAATTGTTTTCCTGCTTTTCAAAACACTGTAAAGTGATGGTGGGAAGGGACCTGATGAGAAGTGATGTAGATCGTTGGTTGTTACGATCTGCTTGTGCTTCTAGATAGGATGGAAACCCCCAGGACCAGGCACAGTCGGTTGTCTTTAAACACAAGATGGTGCTCTTACAATTCAAAGACAACATGGAGACCTCGAGGGAAAACTCATTATGCTGGAGGATTCTCTTCTCCCTGCCTTTCTCTCAGCAGCCAAGTTGCAGGATGCCTCTAACAGCTCTTCAAGGTGAAGCTGTTGTGTCAGCGGTCAAAGAAAGGAAAGGAGAATCCAAGCCTTTGATCATCAAAGGGTTCAGAAGATGGCTCTCCCTTGCCTTCACCTCTCTGCGGTTGGTTAAGTCGAGTTGTGGGGATTTGCCTGCCAAGAGGCTGGGCTGGAGGCGCCTGCTCCGGACCTGGGAGCTCTTCAGCCCATTGCACCTAATGCTTAGGAAAGGAGGTGGTTTTCCTTCAAAAGAAAAAGGTCATGCTGGGCGGTGGGGAGGAACTAGGCAGGGTGGGGGAAGATGAGTGTTTCCTGGCTCTGCAAGGGCCAAGCAGCTGCTTTGCAGTGTCCCCCTGCCTGCTGCTTCTCCAGCTTTCAGGAAAGTCCTGTTCCAGTTTGTAGGTGGGATGCTCACGACCTCCTTAGTTCACACCCTACCTGCAGAACAGCGGTTTAAAAGCCACAAGCCAGCAGCAGGTCTGGCTGTGGTGGTGAGGGGGCTCATGCTTCTCACATCTAGCCATGGACCGTCCCCTGCCCTCCTGCAGCCCAGATGCCAAGGGCTTTGGGACACGCGGGTGGTTTCTGCAGTGAAAGGGAGGGTTACTGCCATCACTTGCTGCTGCTCCTACCTCTGCACAAAATGTCACTGTGGCATGAGGCTCCTGTTGTATAGGCTGTCTCAAGTCTGGAGCTTAAATGTGGAAGAAAATGGAGGGGGGGGCGGTGCGGGAATAATGTTGGAAACCTTCCCAGACTTCACATCTGCTTTTCACTTCCACCTTGTGGTGCGTGGGGCCGAGACGGGGAGCACTGCATCCTGAGGCCCTGCCCCGGCTCTGCGCTGGCAGGGATGGAGCTGCTGCCAGCCAGGTCCCATGTCCAGATCAGCGTGGTGGCAGCTCTTTGTTATGGTGTCATCGTTACGTGGTAACATAGCCTGGTTTACAGACATGGTTCTCAGGGTTTCCCTTTAAAATAAAATTAGGCTGATGCTTGCTTAGAGTTTAAGGGGGCTGGGAGGAAGATCGGTGCTGCACTGGGTCAGACCACGCGTCCTGGTGTCCTGTCTGACGGTGACTGAAAGCAAAAGCCTGGAGGAAAGAGTAAGAATGGGGCAGAACCTTAGGTCACCCTGCTACGCCTTCAGGCCTGAAGACTCAGCTTCTATCTTGTGGAAACAACTGGACGGATGGAAAATAGTGCAGCTGTCCGCATCCCAGCAG
>NW_009616977.1:68300-76876 GCF_000690535.1 Cariama cristata
AGCAGAAAATCGGAGTGCTCATTGGTTTGCAAAGGCAGCTGGAAGATCTCAAGATACTTCTCTGGATGCGGTAAATACTGAGAATGAGATAAAGCTTTACACTTCTTTCACCACTTTATGTTTTTTCAGCCACTGCACGGGCGCTCCTGGCAGATGCTGTTGCAGGGGTGCGGGTGCCGTACATGGCTCTGTCCCTATTCACATGGGGCTTTTGGTTTCTGCTCCCTGGGATGGCAGAGAGATGTCTGCGTGGATGAGAAGCATGTGGATCAGGTGTGAAGAGTTTCAGTCATGGTGTTAAAGGTTGATGGTGGAGGCTGAATCCAGGAGAGAAAAGGTGCTGAGGACTTTTTTGGCTGCTAATTGATGTGTTCAGTGAGAGAACAGCAGGATGTGTGTGTAGGCGGGGAAAATGGAATTCTTGTCAAAACTGCCCGAAAGGTAATGAAAATCCCTGAGATAAGAGAGGTGAATTGTGCAGCATCCACAAAGCCATTAGAGTCCGGTTGACTCACTTGCAAATAAACACTGTGTGGGTGCTCACTAGCAAAAAAACCCCTCTTCTGCCCTTTGCAGATGTGCCGGTGTCTCATTCCTCCTGGGAAGGGAGGATGCTGCAGCCAGGGTTGCTGTGCCCAGCCAGACCTCGGAGGTGTGGGGGGAGCAGGATCAGCCCCCAGCAGTGGCATTGCAAACTCAGAGCACCAGACATGAGGTACCCATCCTTGCCTTGCTGCAGGGGGCTGTAGTTTTCTACGTGTGGGAAAAGAAAATCAGAAAGGACACCTCAAGAGAGGGAGAGGCACCAGGAACATCCCTGACAATGTCCAACTGGCAGTGCCATTGCTATAAAATGCCAGGACGGAGTAAAGACTTCAGGAAACAGGGGTAAGGGAACAGTTTTGCTGCCTTTTGGGTGACGGCATGCTGTCGAACTGACCTGCCATCAGCTTGACAGAGCAACTCAGATGACCAGCTTTTGCAAGTGTTTTTAAGAGTTGTTTCTTAGCCAAATCTCTGAACTTTTCAGGCTACTCAGAAGGTCATTTCAGCATAGCAACCCGCATCGGCAATAAACCCCAAAACGTCAACTTTGGGCCAAAACCGTGGCTGAACTGCTGCAGTGAGCTGTGAACGGAGAGGTGGGCACGTAGCTCGTGCGTGGGTGCGAGGCCAGGTGGAGCGTGTACCAGAGTCCCTGCAGGGCTGGTCACCTGGGGAAAAGTTACGGCTCTTCAGACCCCTCCAGTCTGGGCTCTGCTACAGTCCTGGTTTGCAAGAAGCTCAGGGCTCTGACGGTTAAAAGCTATTTGGCATCGGGAAGGCAAAATGCCTGCAAGTGGCTCATTCTCATGAAAAGCATTTGTAACTGCTATGGGGCTTATTGGAGGGGCTGGAGGTATCTGAGCCCCTCTCGTGCAACAGCAGTGGGGAGAGCAGGAGAGGTGGTTCACCACCGTACCCCGTCCCCAGAGGTGATGGGGGCAGCCAGCCTTGCCCTGGACATGTTCTCGCTAGTCATTCAGCCTGGAAATGATACAAATGTGTCAGAAACACTGCAAAAGGAAGCGTGGAGGAAACTTTTGGGAGGAACAAAGAGACTTTAACAAAGCTCTGCCTGAGCCAGCAGCAGTGTTTTGGGCTGAGAGCAGCACTTGGGTGTTGAAAGTGTTCCCGTTCTGTGAGCTGGGTTTTGCAAGCACTGCAAGGTGTGATCTTAAATGAGACGAAGGAAGGAGGAGTAAATCAGAGTAGGTCCTAAGGAGTGTTTTCAGCTTGTGAAGGAAGGCAAGCCAGCAGCACTGGCTGGGCTTGCCCTGCCAATGGAGTGACAATCTGTTTCCATATTCCTCTTATGGTTAAAGCAGACTTTGCTGGGCTCCTCGTGCAGCTGGGTTGTGTGATCCCAAGTTGGACCACGCTTCTTACTGCGTGTTCAGCGTTGCTTTAGGCTGGTATCTACACACCATAAAATATAGGTCTATTCTCAGGTTGATCCTCAAAAGAGAAAACCAGAGCTAAAAAGCTAGTTGAAATGGTCATGGTTGATGAGAGCTGCAGATCAGACGGGCACAATTCAGAGGTTTTTCAGTGCTGGTGGTCTTTCTGGTCCTCCAGCTGCTCTCTACCCAAACATTGGCGTTAGGGCGCAGGGCGCAGCATGCTTTCCTCCAGGGAAGCTTTGGTGTCTGGACAAGAGACACGGGAAGTTTTTGCTAATCTCTGCAGCTGCAGTTTCCTCTCTTTGTACAAATTCCATTTTTCAAGTGTATCTCTCACCCTGCATGTGCTGAACTTGGGCAGCTCTTGTCACTTCTCATCAAAAGCTAAATAAATCACTGATGCTGCAAATCCTGCCTTCCCTTCCAGCCATGAATCACCCTGCACAACAGCAGTGACTTTCTGAAGGGTCCTGAAGTTACTTGCTGAGTGATTGGGATGAAGACGTCCCGGCCTGCCGCTGGTTCAGATGTAGTATGGGATTATTCAAACTCGGGATGCTGTGGCCCAGAGGTGGGAGCTGCTGCGTGGAGGCAGCCGGGTCCTGGTGTGTGTGGTTATGTTTGTTTGCCCATGTGCTGCCTGCAGAGTTTCAGCAGTTGGAGCCAAACCAGCCCAGAGGGTTAATAAGCCTTGAGACTTGCACATTTGGGACGTAGTGGAGTAGCCTTGAGAGGAGGGCACTGATTGGTATCATGGGTATGGTCCAACTGGCTACATGCCGCAGTGCGGTGGTACTGCTCGGAGCTCCTGGAAGGGGCTGAGAAAGGCCGGTGTCAAATCTGGGCAAATTCCTGGCAGATGGAGCGATACCCCACCCCACAGGCTGAAGCTGCCAGCGCTGGCTGTAATCAGGGGACATTGTTCCTTAATGGAAGAAGGTGTTGGCGCTGGACAAGGAGCGAGTTTGCAGGGAAGCCTCCGAGGTGATGTTGGTGTCAGAGCGGCTTGTGATGGAGAGATGCTCTGGGGTCATTCCCACAGCTCTGGCATCCCAGCAGAAACACTGCAAAGCCCTGGGTCGCCTCCTCTCTGGGACCAGGTCCTCTGCAAGCAAAGAGGTGGATACAACCCCCCTGCTGAATTTAGCTCTTCAAAGATTTTTTTGACTTGCGGTCACCCAGAAGGATGGGTGAGGGCTAGGAAAGGAATAATCTCACCATCCCTCCCTGCAAGCATCTTGTGGCCAGGGCAAACACCAAGGGCCAAGATTGGGGTAGTTTTTTTCCACTCAGTACAGCCATGGTCCTCGTCAGAAGCTGAACATGGGCGCTGCCCGGCTCTCCTGTGCCTCGGAGCAGATGCCCACCTGCCCTCCAAGCGCCCACCTCTGAACCCTCCGACTGCCCAACATCACTGCATCTTTAACAGAGCCCAAATAAAGAAATGGTGGGTGCTGGGACAGGAGCCCCATCCAAGGCCAGTAGTAAATAAAGTTACATAAGCCGGCAGGCCATAGCTCTAACTAAGCCTTTTATAGGCCATAAATCCACATTTCCTGGATTTTATAGCTTCTGGTTAAAAATATAAAAAATACTGTGTGATTGGAATAAGCCAGTTGATCATCTCTTAACACAAATATTGCGCTGGGAAAAGCTCCTCATCCCACGAGCAGGGGGGTGTACTTCGCAGGTAGCCCAGGGATGCTCCCAGAGGAAAGCTGGGTGTAAGAGAAGAATGAGGCATTGCCACATACATACATGTTGTAATCGAGGGACTCGGCCAGTGCCCCATCGCCATATGGTGACACGCTGTTGTGCCTTCCCTTTAAATAGTGTCAACATCCGACATCTTTATTTCTGCAGGTTTTATGGCTGTGGAGGCTGCAAGAACCTATTGGCTTTTAATAGCTTGGAGTTTAGAGATTTTATTTGCCCAATAGCACTGTGCGTTCTGGGATGCTTTAGGAAGTGTAGTAACTAAATGTTTTTATCAAACATACCTACTTGGGGAATATTAAATGTTTTCTATTGGTAACTGTAACTCAGGGACTGTCCTGGTCCGTTCAGGACTGCGACAAGCACTGGAGCTGAGCAAAAAAAAAAGCGCTGAGCTGATGGCCCAAGGATGGGCACCCGGACTGGGCTGTGCATTGATCATCCTGGAGCAGGTTTCAAATTCAATATACCTGCGAGATCAGTGGCTTTGAAACCGTCGTCTGGGTATGTTTAGTTTCTGTGGGGTGCTTGGGGTGTCAGGGACACTCATCCCAAAAATGACCCCTGGGCTCGACAGCCTCAATCCTGCAAACTTCTAAGCACGCACGTAAAGTCGCAGCACATGACTTCAATGGGGCTATTCATGTGCCCACGGGAAGCGTCCGCTTCGCTCCTTGTGGGATTAAGAACACTGCAAGCTTTAAATTGAGGGCATGAGACGGGAGGAGAGAAATAAGATTTGCCCCAAAAATACCCTGAGTTCCTTTATTATCGCAGAGGAAGGACAAGGGTGGCAATGATGGCTTTAGACTTCAGGAACTTTGGCAAATGGGGGAAACCTCTTGCTTCTTTTCTTCTCTTCAATGAAATGAGTTATTCACAAGCCAGCCCTTTCTTGTTTCCCAGAAGATGAACGTTAGATTTGCTCTTTCTCGCTGAGAATGTGCATGCTGGGCTGGGTCACTGCCCTGTGCAGGAGCGAGGGGACGTTACCTGGCCCCACACACCTCTTCGCAAAAGCTGAGGTGGTCCACAAGGTTTCTAAGCCGTTTTTCTCCCATCTCTGCTGCCGCTTTGCTATAATCTTGGTTTGCTGTCTTCTCCACTCAACTGGCATCTGCACAAACCATGAGGCATCTGCTGCTTCCTTTTAGCCTGTTCCATGGTGTAACCAATCCCTCTAACATTTGGTTAATTTTCATTTCCCATCTTCCCCGCTGTGTTCATGAAGTTTTCGTACTCCCCCAGGCTGGTGCTGCTCCTGCCGTTAAACCCCGTTACAGCACGCCATCCTCAAACATCTGGCTCAAGAACAGAGCCTTGAAAGAGACCACTCGGAATGAAGGTATGTTTTCTATAGCTAGGGCTCTTGGGGTCTTCCCCAAAGAAGTCAATGAATAACTGTAATTGTTAACACGGATCCCTTTAATTTGGGATGCAAATGGTTCGCCTCCTCCCCAAGCCTGCTCCTGCTGAGGGACCAGCACCAAGTAAATCAGCATTTCTCAGCTTGTCAGTTCTTTCCTTGCTTTGGTTGCTCTCCCCAGAAGTCAGGTTTGGCTTGCCTTCCCCGGGTACCACAGCCAGGCTTGGCTTGGGTCAGTTCACCAGAGGGTCGGGAGATGTGTCAAAAGCAGCAGGAGCTGGCTGAAAGCTCTCCGTGTCTTTGCTGGAGGAGAATTCAACTGGAAGCGGGACCTATGGAGGCTCTGGAGGGATCCGCGTCATGCCTGAGGCAGGTCAGCTTTTTTCGCCACTGACTTGGGAGTGGATTTAAATGTCACAGAGAAGGCTTCCCTTCATCTGGGGCTTTTCAGGAGGTCACACAAAGCAAGTCAGGGCAGTCTTACCCTTTTCACGGCCAATGTATGCAGAAACTGATTTTATTCCCTTCTTATTTGCAGTAACTTCAGGAGACCACATCTGCCTTGGTCTTCCATCGACTACAAACCCTGGTTATCTCGCTCTCTCTCCTCATAACCCATATTTTCTGATCATTTCCATTCCTCTCTGGATTTTGCCTCCTCGGTTCAGCTTGAGCAGGGCTGAGCAGAGCACATCTAACGTGTGACGGTCCCCATGAGGTTTCCTAAACCATGCAGCATAGGGGACCCTGCTGAGCCTGCGATTCTCCCTTGCTCCGTGGTCTTTTCCTTGAGGAGCTCCTGCCTGCCTGCCTGCTGCTTGGCTGTTATTTTTGCTGAGAAGTTTTTATTCTGCATTTGTGCTAACTTTCAGCTCATGCTGCACTTTGACTCATTTTAATATTGTTACTATCTCAAACCTACTCCTTGTCACATATTCAGGGAGCAGGCAGGAGACATCCAAGAATCTGAAGCCAAAAATAGGGAGAATGAGAGAAAATAAAATTATGATTTTCAAGCTCTTCTGACTCAAACCCAGTCTAGCTCTGCAGCTGCAGCAGGTCTGCAGGGCACCCAGTGGGATGCACCCTTGGGAGATGCACCCTTAGCCACGGCCTTGCAACCACCATCGGTCTCCTCTTCCCAGTGCTGTGCCCGTGCTGGTCGGGACTGCACCGGCTGTGCCATGAAATCCAAAGTTCTCCTAAATCACAGCCCCAGGTGGCTGCAGTGCCCTTCAGTCTGCCTACGTACCCTATATATGCCGTGCCAAAGCAGCACCGGGACCTGGGGGCAGGGAGAGGAGTCATGAGAGCAAGACACCTCCTTACTGATCAGAACGTGTTGGGTTGTTCACACCCGGGATAAACCTGTTGCGTGTCCGTCCCCAGTGCCCTGCGTAGCTACAGCTGCTCCAGCCCAGCTGTCCACGCTCTTCGCTTTGGGTGCATGGCTCGTCCCTGCGGCCGGCCCTTCTCGCCAGGCATCGGGATACGTCTGGTCCCACCGTGTAACGTTACCCCCAGGAACGTATGGGATACGTGCATCTGCTGGGGCAGGCACGAAGTCCCCGGGGCCAGCCACACGAGAGGTAAGAGAGGCTCCGCACAGGATTTAAAGCAGGGGTGGGGAGGGGGGAGATACAAGCTGGGGAACTGGCATCTGACCGGGTACCCAAGTGAGCTGAAATGTGCTTTTGCAAAGATGTCAGCGCTCGCCTCTCCCGCTGACCTCAGCGGTCACGGGCGGTTTGGTACGGCTGCATCTCGGGCTGTTTCCATCCCGTGCCGTGCAGGGGCTGTTCCCAGCACACAGCTTACATCTGACTTCTTCACAGGTGATAGGGAGCACCAAAACCCACCACATTCTTCGTGGTTTGTAGCTGCTTTAACTTCACTGAGGATCATGATTGATTAAGTCATGTATTTGTTTTTCAAATCCTTACCTATTTCATTCTGGTTTTAACTACCACTCATTCTTAGAGCTGAACTGTTTTAAAATATCCTTCTCCCAGTCTGAGCTTTCCCGGTCCCAGAAAAGAAAATGGATTAGCCGAGGGCTGTTGTTGTGGTGTTGAATTTCTCTTCTTTCGCAATGTCGTAATGTTTGAGTCAAATGTGTCCAGGGAATAGCAGCTCAGTTAAATAATTCTGTTTCCAGAGGAATTAAAGAAGAAACTTTCCACTTGATCTTGTGCAAAATATCCTATATTTACAGAAACTAAATATCAGGCATAAATTGACTTGAGAGGTGCCTTTTAACTGACCGTGATACTTTGATCTGCCAGACCCACCCTTGTGACTATCACAACGTCACCGGGTACGGGCAGTTGACCGAACCTTGGACCCACAGGGCTTTGGGGTGACGGGCTGAGAGCCGAACCCTCTCACGAGCTCCTCCTGCACATCCCTTGGTGGAGCTCGTTGGTACAAAACCACTTTTCCCTGGTGAAATGGGGCACCCCGAGGACCAGGCGTTGTGCTCTGTACAACGTGGGTGCGCTGGGAGGGATGGAGCTGGAGAGTGGGCGTGGACCAAGGGGCTTCATGGAGGGGGGACAGGATACACCCAGGCCTCTTGCCTTGATCGTTTCAATCACTTGAGCACCAAGTAGGGTTTGGACTTGAGATTTGAGATTGAGTCCCAAGTAGGGCTTGGATTTCAGCCAAGCCAACCACCCAGTGCTGGTCCCAGCGAGGGGCAGACGGCTGCGCGGGAGCACTGGGAACTCTCCATGGAAGGTGCTGCTGCCTGGCGTTGGGCAGTCGAGAAAGCACAGATCACGTTGTCTCCAGGCTCAAAGATGACCCAGAGCTGTAGCTTCTCCTTTCCAAAACACCACGAGGGAAATGCTGGTGCACCTGAGGCTTACGCAGGCTCCCTGCGAGCAGCTCCTGCAGCTTGTCTGTGCACCCATCTCCCACCTCCTGGGAGCTACCGGGATATGGCCGGGGGCTTGTGCCCGAAGGGGTGACGGTGGCCCTGGGTTGATGCCTGCCTGCTCCTCCCTGGCCTCTTCTCACCCTGCAAGAGCGGGTGGCTCAGCCCCTGGAAAACCCCACATCTCCGTGACAGGGGGTGAAAGGAGCGTGGTGGTCTCCAACACAGGGCGGAGGCCGGTAACTCCCTGCTGGTGCCCGGCATCGGCCGGCCAGGGGACCGTCTGTACATCTGTTTTTGGCAGTGACGCACCAGGAGCCCAGGACACGCCGTCTTGTCTGTTAAACCCATGTGAGTTTCCTATTGCTGGAGAGGCACTTGCTCGATGTCCAAAGACACTTGAGCGGTTAATTACGACCTATAGCTCTGATGGATCATATCACCCCTATTTTTAGCTCTCTCACTTCTGGTGCAAGCCCTGTATCTATCTCTTTTCAGCCTTTTATTTTCAGTTTCTTATTGCTGTTTCCTAAACTCATCTCGGGCACCAGGTGGGCAGCAGCTGGGGAAGTATTTTTGTCTCTATGCGGCACAACGAGATGACTCTGAGGGCGTGGGGGGACGGGTACCGCTCCGCTCGGCCAGCAGCTGAAACCCAGCCGGAGTTGCAGAC
>NW_009616977.1:76961-78842 GCF_000690535.1 Cariama cristata
GGGGGGGGACGGCCCCAGCCACTCCTGCTGGAAACTGAGACCGCGGTGGGTCCATCTCAGCCCTTTCCAAATGCGGCTGAGGATATAGAATTGGGATGTCGTGTCGGTTTTGGGGTGTTGTTTTGGGGTTTGCACAGCTGAGGTGTGAGTTTGGCGAGCTCTCGGCAACGGAAGATGCATCCCTGCTGCAAACGCAATATCGGTGTGATCCTCCCGGCACAAATGCAGCGGGATCATGCAGAGATGAGGGAGCAGGGGTGTGACAAGGACACAAGTCAGAGAAGAGCTCTGAGTCTCTCCCCTGTCCCTCCCTGCTCCAGCCGGGGAGACTGGTGCTGCATCAGCCCTCCCTTGGCACCAGGGCCTCTGGCAGGGACCCAGCGAACTGGATGGGACGGGAGGAGGAAACCTGGCCCTGGGGGCGAGAGCAAGGCTGGGAAAGGAATATCCCATCGCTCCTGGCCGCTGACAGGGCATGGAAATAGCCGGTGCGCACCTCCCTGCGGAGTGGGCACACAGCATGGACATAGATAGGAAAACCCTCCCCTGAAGCGAGTAACCCGGGCAGCGTCCAGATTCCTCCCGGTGATGCCACTTCTCCCAGCTGCTCCCCGCTGTCCCCAGGCTTCCCAGCATCGCTCCGTTCCCTCCGCACAATCCCTTCCCTCTCTGCAGGTCAGGGGTTCATCTGAAGGCTGTCAGAGGGATTTAAGGCTTTCGCAGAGGAATGAAAGGTTTTTGCAGAGAGCTAAACCAGCTCTGCTGCTCCGTGTAAACTGCTGGACTGTAAATAATGTGGTCCTGACTGGCAGGCTGGAGCATCCTGCAACATTTTACAGAATAACAAGGCATTTCTTCTAAAACAGCAATCTAGAAATGCCATTTTCACCAGTTGTTGGTGGATATCTGTGTTGTAGGCACACAGCTAATCCTGATTTAGTGCATGCAGCTCCTGTGACTGCATCGCCCAAGTATAGTCCTATTACTGCCCATCCACCACCAAGTTACCCAGCAAGCACCCAGAAGTAACTACACAAATTAACAATGCGGATTCGGTGTACGAACACATAACCACACTCGTCTGACCATAATAAATCAAGCACACAGCCCTGAAGCAAAACAAAGGGAAGTCGCAGCTTAAGTGTGTATACAGGCAACCAGGAGGTGTGCAGGTGATGAGTACCAGAAACTGAGTCCTCTCCAAACCCACGATGGTGCTCCGAAAGCCTTTGCAGGATGCGTTCCCAAAGAGGATGCTTCCCCGTGTCGGAGAGCGAAGCCCGTCGGCTCTGCGGCGAGGCAGAGCCCGCCCGTGGCCCCCGCTGCCGTCGGTGCCGCTCAACCGCAGGCGGTGACTTTCCCTCTGCTAATTAAGGTGTGGGAAATACGTTCAAGGTGGTGCAAGACATCTGGTTACCTCGAAATGAATTTTCCAAACTTAATTATATTTCTCCTCTTGCAACATATGCTCAGGCGAAGATGAGGACGGGACCAATGATAGATGAAACAAGCAGATGCAACAACAACAGGGGTGGGTTGGGCTGGGGGGGAAAGCAGAAACTCAAATCTTGCTGGTATTTGTGGAGTGTATAACTGACAGGAACGTTTTAGGGCTATGAATACAAGCTGACGTATGCATGTATGTGCAAGTAAGAATCCTGCTAGGATAGGACATGCCGATCACCTTCAGGAGAGGGAATTTTAGGCAGTTTTTTCCAAAGAAAATGCCTTCATGTCAGCATCTAGGATTTGTTGTTGCTGTGCTTTTTTCTTTTTTATTGTCCCTGCTTTTTATGGCTTCTTGTATCAACCTTGGTGCTAAGATTGGGTTTATTTAGGGCGCTTTTAATGCTCTGGCTCCCCTGCTGCTGGCTAACGGCC
>NW_009616977.1:78860-82577 GCF_000690535.1 Cariama cristata
GGGGTGAGACGAGGCGCGGGGTTTGGGGGGGAGCCGTCACCAGCCGGATGCTTCCATCGCTCTTCGCGGACAGAGACTCGAGTTTTAGCAGCAAATAGCGGATGGCTGCGATCCTGGGATGAGCATCAGACAGGACCATGGGAGTCTCCTTGGTTGACAGGCAGATCACAGCAAATGTAATACCATGGTATTTTTGCTAATTTGTTGGAAGGCGCAGGCTGGTGATGTATAGCACTGACACACACACACAGAGCTGCCTGCAGATAGCGAGTGGAAGTGGGGGGCTCTGAGCACACAGAGTCCCTGTGTGAGAGATTTACATCAAACCAGACGGTGTGGGAGGGCCAGATGCACAGTGAAGTGATGGGGCCAAAATTTAAGCCCTTTGAAAGCTGCTTTTTCTCTGCTAGCCCTTATGTGAACAGGGCAATTAATCCTTTGGACTGCTAAGCATGATTTAACGCACACACTGTGTCCTCCCACTCATTAATTTGGGCGGCAGTGGCAAGGTCTTTCTACGTGTACTCAGTGAGTACGAGGAGGTTCACCAGCCTCCCCGGGCAAGGCACCCCACGAGGCTTGCCAGTAAGAACATCCCTGTATCTCTGAACATACAAACTGGGTAAGAAAACCAGGTTCAAACAGGCGGGCGAGCCAACCTGGAGCTGTGCTGCAGAGAGCACTGACTCGATGTTGCTCTTCTAGATTGGAAACAGAACTTCAACTTTTGCTCATGGGCTGGAAAAAAAAAAAAAGAGAAAAGCGTTTGGTAAGGGTTACGTTCATGATGGGCTTCGCCTGAGCTGTGGCTGGAAGCAGCAGCAAGTTTCTCCTGGCTTGGTCCCTCCTCTCGCCCCACAGACTTTTTCCATTGCGCAAAACATTTATAAAACCTTCCAGACGTGGGCTGGTCTCCAACGCTCTGAGATAGACACGAAGCCCACCTGACCCCACGCTACTGAAGCGGATGTGAAAATAAAACAAGTTGGTTATTTTTGATCAACAAGTAAAATCAAAACGCACATGTCCGAAAGGAAACCGGTACTGCTTACTGCGTGAGCCTGTCATCCAGGATGGAGAGGGGGACCGAGGGGACCCGCGGTAGCACCCATCTCCAGAAAACCAGCAACCAAACTCCCCAATAGCCGGCATAGTGGTGTGTACAGGGGGGCCCTTGTGCTTCACTAGGCACAAGGCATTTGGATAAGGAGACTGCTTTTATTGCATTTTTCATGTGTTACCTCTTTTGTTTTAAGGTATGGCTAAAACAGACCACAGAGTAAAATTCCCGAGTACTGAGGAAGAGGGATGAGAGCCTGGATTTACTGATCCTCCAGCCTAATGAGCCTAATTATCATCCTGGTCCTAAGAAAGACAGCAGCAAGTTTGGAAACTGAAGATGATGTTTTGGCAAGGGCAGGTAAAACCAGTACCAGCAGGAACTGGCTTGCTTCTATTTTGATTTTTAAGTGGGTTATGAAGGATCTGTCCCATAAGGGTCCTCAAGGCTATCAGCTCCAGCAGCTACCAGGTATTTAGCTGAGAGGTACTTTGGGAGACGGAGGCTCAGCAGAGCATTCAGGCGCATGCCCATCGGAATGGCATCCGAAAACACGGCTCAGAAACTTGCTTTCTTTTGGGAAACACCCTAGCTCAGTAGGCATCTTTTACTGGAAAAGAGAATTTAAGTGCTGAAGAGTAGGATGGAATTTTCTGCAATGTAATTATATCTGTGCGAAGGCTTGCAGTCTTTTTTTCTCTATCTGCCTCCTGGCATTGTGTGACTACATGAAAATCTGGGGTTTGGGTTTAATAGTTTCTTACCATTACTGTAATGAAAACAGTCCTCAAACATTAACATTAAAAGGTCAATGGCAGGGAACTACTTGCACTTCAGTAGCCTTCAGGCTTCAAAAAATACTGGGGATTTCTAACTCACGACATCTGACAGGGTTGACGGAGAAAAGAAACCCAGTTGCCCTTTTCCTTCAGCTGCAAAGGCCAGTTCGTATTTGTATCTGTGCAGTGAAATGAGGGGTCAGGGGGAGAATTTGGTTCGCGACGGAGGTCGGCTGCTACGTCACTGGGGCAGCATCCAACCGATGCGCTGGGTAATCTCCTCCCCGGCCGAGGACCTTTCCCTGCCCTTTTACAGCCAGCAGCAGCGATGCCTGTCGGGGCTTGCCGGTGGGTCAGCTGTGGTTCCTTGGATCAAATAGCAGGAATCGGGCCCTCCGCATTTCTCCTGCCTCCCTCCAGCGCCCCGAGCAGCTGTGCTGTATGTCACCTAAACTGGTGACCGAAGCCCTTTGGGCTGGATCACGGCCCAGGAAACACTTGCAGCTTTCAGAAAAGCCTGGGATGGGTGCTGGCTGCCTCACCGGGATGGCAGCCACCCGGCAAACCCAGGGTGCAAATCCTGGGCATGCAGCTCAGTGCTCAAAATATCATTGCTCAGGTGCAGTTTTCTTTACCACGGCAGGTCTTACTTCATTTATTTATTTACTGTCAGTAACAGTAATGCATTTTTACCCAAACACTTCTGTCCTACTGTTTCAGAATTGATTTTGCAGATCAGGCCACGGGCTTTTGTGAAGATAGGCTGGAATCAGACCAGTCCCTGGCCGCTGACACTGGGAGGAGTTCGGATCTGGGTTTACTTGGCTTTGCTCGCCTCTCTTTATCATCAGCCAACCCAAAACCTTGGATCGAGCTCCCCATGAATGGTGGTAAACTTTGGATCTGAGTTCCTGTAATAAGCAGTTGTTTGCCCTGGCTGGCGGCTTAAGACTCTGTAGAAAAAGATATTTCTAGGTATTATTTCTAAACAGAGAAGGACAGTTGAAAGCAGAACCTTGTCCAGCCAACTCATGTGTCCAACTCTTTGGCTTTCCAGGGGAAATGAGTAACTAGAATGAGACAATGGACGAGATAAATAACATTTAACCAGTATTGTAATGAACCTCGAGCAGTCTGCCTCTGCGGATAACCTGCAAATTATCTCTGTTGCCGTTCTGTGAGTTTTTAAAAGAGGCTGTGAGTTATTCGCCAAATCCCCTCAAACACAATTGGAATCGAGCAACAAATTCCCAGTGGTCTCATTTGAAAAATCCCAGCCCTATCCCTATAGGGAGGTAGAGCTCCAGGTTAAATACACCATAAAAAGGCTTGGATTTCTTTGTGTGGGATGGCAGTGTAGAGAGGGAGGATGATTACGTTGTGCGTCATTAACAGACCATCGAGCCCATGAAGCCATGAGGTTTTGTTACCCGTTCCTGGATAGCTGGGAGGTTAATTTGGCCATGAAAGCAGAGGTGGATTTTGCAATGAGCTCCGTGCTGCCTGACTGCTGGTACGAGTACTGTCAGCAGCAGGCTGAGATGGCTGGAAAAAAGAAGGTAACATAAGACCTGGCAAAGGATTCTCGTGGTCCTCGGGAGGCAAACTGGGAATGTGCACACCTCAGGGACCCAAGTGTGTGCCCAAAACCCCAATCAAGCTTCGAACCAGCCAGCAGCCATGGCGTGGCTGGGTGGGTTAGCCAAGCCCCAGCCCTTGGGCAGGTTTTGCAGTCTGTGCTGAGCCCTGCCTTGCTGGGACCGGCCGGCAGCACCGGCCTCACCGTCGGAGCCCTCTGGGCAATGGGATGCTGCCTGCATTGCAAAAGGCTCAGCCTTGCTCCTGGAGTTGAAACAGAAACCACACCAAAGAGCTAAC
>NW_009616977.1:82587-82837 GCF_000690535.1 Cariama cristata
CGAGTGAACTGTTGGGGGATTTGGCTTAGGTAAGGCTTATGAAAAAATTTTCCTCATCTTGGTCTCCGTGCAACTTTCTGGCTGCTTGATGTTTTAGGAAGAGAGGAAAGGAGAGAGAGATGAGGAGCTGCCCTGCTATCTTACTGCCTTCATTTGGATATAAAATATCAGGGAAGTCACTCTTCTGGCTGTACATTTTCTCAAAGTGCCGCCAACGGTGCAGCAAAGGAGTAAAGCAGAGACCGCTCTT
>NW_009616977.1:82890-131554 GCF_000690535.1 Cariama cristata
AAAACAAGAAGATCCTCAGTCCCTTCCCCTCCAGCCGGTGTGTGCACGCCCAGATGGGCACACGCAACCAAAACAGAAACTGGGTTACGGCAAAGGGTATGCCGAAGGCACAGGAGACTGCATGTATGTTTGGGTTTAAGATCACATCTTCATCCTTTCTTTGTGAAAAAGCAAACAGCATTTTACATCTCATAAGCTCTCGCTTTGCAGTTCTCTAGCAACCCTTCCAAGTGTTAATTAGATGATCTTCATAATTTCTTTATGAAGCGGGTAAGCTTACGCAACCCCCATTTTTTAGGCAGATAAACTCTATCAAAGCAAAACACCGCTCTCTCACACAGGTGTCCCTCCCTCCAAGAGCACGCGAGGCTGAGCCTGGCCGTGCCCCCAGCTGCCGCACGGCACACGGACGCGCTGTCGGCGGCGCCGGTGCGATGGCTCAGCTGAAAAAGCAGCACAGCCCTAACTCACACCGCTCCTCTGATTTACACCTCGGTAGATGAGGCCGGGGAGGATCAGCAGGGATGCATTTCAATAATTTCCATACTGGTGTTTTCAGAGGAAAGCTGGAAGGGAGGGGCCGATGGATGGCTTCCCTCTAACTGACATCCCAATCCCACCCCAGCCCCGATGCCCTTGGTGGGTGCGATGCTGAGAAGGACCAGCTGCTGAGCCCCCCCTGCCAAGCACAGCCACCACTGGTGCCTTCGGGTGACCTAAGATGGGCTGAAAGGAAGAGGGATGAGATGGTGAAGTTATCGCCGTGGAGCTGAGGGGACGTTTCCACGACTTGTAAATGTGCCTGCAAGCTTGTAAAGGGTAGACTAACACGTGTTTGCAAATACTTGGTATTTGTCAGCAAACTGAGATTGCTTACCCATTCAGAAGGGGAATAAAAAACAAGGGCCGTAAAAATAATAGAAGACATAGCCAAAAACTTTGCAGGTCTACAAACAGGATTCCTTAGATTTAAGCTCTGTCGGTGGGGCCACTTTCCTTGTATGAGGAATAACACAATTTCTACCCACTACGTCAGGTTCAGATATTGCATGTCTAGGATTTTGTGAAAATTAATTATGTTTATGCCACACAGTAGAGTTTTACCAGCTAGTGGTGGATCTCCAGGAAGAGAGGTTATTTCCTAAGGCATCGAAGCTCAGGGCAGCCCAGTAAATAAGCTGACGACTCCCTTGGCTCTGCTCCTCAGGGCATTTCTTAAAGTGAGGTCTTGGAGCACACTGTTCTTAAATCAAAGCATAAAAATAACCAAAAGAGTATCGAGTGAATTGTAGGAGCTGGCAGAATGGAGGTAATAAACAAATTTAAAACAGCCTGATAACAATATCCTGTTACCAGAGAAGAATAAAAGATATTCTGTAATGGTGAAATAGAAAAACTTTCTTGTGACCATGCATTGATTTTCCCAAAAAGGAAAGGGAGAACAAACTGCAGCCGTAATGCAGCGTGTGTGAGCACTGAGAGGGTATAACGATGACAACATTGAATAAGTATCTCATCTCCAAAAGCTCGAGCTGTGTGACCTTTAGCAGCATTCAGGATTGTGTGTCTGTTTAGGATGTCATTAAACAAGACAGGCTTCCTCCAACTCAACAGTGTGTAGAAGTAATTGGAGGGGTTTGGAAGAGCGAGATTCCAGACTAGCTAGTTAACCAACTTGGAAAAGCTACATGTCAGTAATAAACCCAACACAAAAAATTAGTTTTGGATAATAGCTCTTGAATAACTCCATGTTCAAGTCAGTAACCTGGTTTCCATGACATGCCTACTACAAGTCCCAGTGGTCGCAGTGCTCGGTGTGCTACGGAACTGGGGGTGGGATATGAATGTCTTTAAGGCAAATTTAGATCAACTGGACTAGTCCTTAGGGTCTGGGTAATTGAGCTCACGGTGTGTGGATGGCTACGTGGTCACGGACAGCTTGGCAGATCTGTGCGGGAGGGAGGGAGGAATCGCAGGGAACTGTTGGGGCTCAACCCAAGGCTTAGTACTCTAAAGCTAAGGGTTGTGCTATGAGCATGTCTCTGGCAGCCGGGTAAGTTACGAGTGGCATTTGAAAGCCACTCTATAGAGTAGAATAATGAGAGTGAAGAATTGTAAGGTAGTTTGAAGACTGACATTAATTACCCACTAATTTTCTAGCTGTGATCCATGAAATACTTGTTGCTGATCCCCAGACAGATGGCTAGTCACATAGGACGGGCTTCTCCTCTTTATTTCCATCTGCTATATTTCATTAAGACAGCTAAAAATAAAAATATCCCTAATGTTATTTTTCTCTGCAAGTTACTGCTACAGTGATTTGATGTGACTGTGAATAGAAGAGTTTCCAAGCGACAAGATTTTCTTAATTACTTTGTGATCCTTGGCATGAAAAGTGACTACGAACCCCTACACTAGACTCATCACGAGCACTACACTTACTTCAAAGTGCTGTTTGTCTAGAACAGTCAGTTCAAAACAATTTTTTCTGGTATAAGGGGAGGAAAGAGGCTGCTGTCTCTTCTGAGCAGAAGAAGTTACCATTTTTAGGTTCTAACGAGTTGTAGATAGCGCCTACGAAATGGAGATGTAATCAAAGAGATCCTTCAGGCATGAAGTCTTCTTTCCCTCCATGTAGTGGGAATATCTCCAGGAACAGCTTTCCTGCACAGCTCCAAGCCTCTTTTCAGCCAGCACAGTGCCCAAAAGCCCCCTCGGAGGGGAATGCATTTTTGGGAGGTTGTTTGGTTCCGTCTTTCACAGATTTTTTTGGCTCGCTCTAATGTGTCTTTGCATGTGGGGAAGCTGGGTTCTTGCACACACAGCTCTACCAATTTCAGCATTTAGCTCCTGATGTATTATAATGTTTTCCAGAGAAGCTAAGGTCCCCTCTATCCAGATTGGAATTTACTTATTTTCCAAAAGGGACAAAAACCTGAACCATTTAAATGTTGATAATCTTTTCTAGTCCTTCCATGCCTTTCCCACAAATTCTTTCAGAAGGACAGAAGCTCCCTCATTTCACGATGGAGACGTTTTAGCATGTTTTAGAACAAGGAACTGAGAGGTGGCCCAAACACCCCAACGTAAGTGCAGAAACAGGGAGCAGGCAGCCCAGCAGAAGCAGCTTGGTGTGAGGAGGAGCTCCAGGGACTTAGCTCTTGGTCTCCAGAACTTAAGATGAAATCTGGAACCGATTATCTTAGACCTGCGCTATTTTTATTCTTGATTACACAAGCCATTGCCATAGACCCTCTGAATGGTGATCACAGATGCTGATGAGAGATGAACTCTATTATTTTACCCTACTTTTAAAAGCCTAAAGCAAGCATGCTATTTTAGACAACACAACTCAAAGTGCCACTTAGTACTGCGTCTTAGTGACACTGCCTACAACACAGGCGAAAACCTTTGTTCTCACCCCTCCTTCATTGGTTGCTTCTATAGAAAAGCAAGCAATTTCCTCACCCTGCTGGCAATGTTCCCATGAGGAAATTCCTCCTCCCAAGCCGTAGCCATGGAGCCACTCATACAATCCTTCCTTCTCTGGGATCACACCATCTTCCCATTTGTTCGGGCTCTTGCCACTCACCCCAGCCCGTCACCCCAGGAGAACCTTTGGCTCCATTCTTGTGCTCGTTCTTCCTCCTCCAAGAGCAGTTATTTGAGTCCCGCCCTAAGATCACATTGACTTAGGCCCCAGTTTAGCAAAGAATTTTATCACATGCTTAAGTGTAATTGACTTAGACCTTCAATCTGTTTTTAGCTTATCAGAAGCATGGGTGGGTAAAGCCGTTGTCCTCTTACGCACTCTTGGCTCCCATGGAGGTTGGTCGTTGATGAGCAAAGAGTGTATGTACATAAAATCGAGTGGAAACTCAGATAAGGAGGACTGCTGAACTGGACTCCATCCAGCATGGTGGCATGTCTTTTAAGACCTAATTATCTTCACACAACACTGCAGAGGTGTCAGCTCCATGGCTGTGACACACCACAGGTTATTGGGTACTTCTACCCCAACTCAACACCGCTGCGCAGGAATTAAATTTTGGGTAGCTTGTGCCTTGCTCAAACTTTGCCTCGGATATTAGGAATCCTGAATAAGGACTTCAGGACTGATTCTTAAACTTAAGAGCAGAGAACGTGGCTAAGGTTGGCAAAAAAGCAATGATTGCCTCTAGTCCAGAAAAAAAATAATCCAGTAATACTAGAGTCAGTATTTTATTCTGCCTAAACCACAGTGAAGCTGGATGCAGCAGCGCCTCATTTTCCTCTAGGGCCTCATCAGATCAGTACAAGGCTTAATGACAACAGCTAAAGAAACAGAAAGGCGCCACAGATTTCACATAGCCACTTACAACTTTTACCTTCATAGTCTGGCATATTTAATTCAGATCACATAAAAGTTCCAGTGGTGGAGGGTGGAGAAAATTGAAGGCTGAATGAAGACTTTTGTTTTCCCAAACAGAGCTGAAATGAGGAAGAAGCTGGGTTGCGACGATCAGATTTCTCCTATAGGTCAGAAGTTCAATGTATCATCGGATTTCATGTCATGGGGCTGTTGTGTTCCTAATTGCAACCAGCCAGGGCTCTGCACATCAGTGAGCTTTCACTCTGGCCTCCATCCATTAGATATATATTGTAGTCAAAGTAGTAACTAAATAATTTTAAATGTATTTTTAAGAGTGAATCGTTACCTTTTAATTCTACAACACATCAGAAAATGAAATGAGATGCTGGCTTATGTTCATACAAAATATAAAAAACAATACTTTACTGGATCGTCAGTACAGCAAGTTTATTTTGCACAAATTTAATACAAGCATTAAGCTATGACCCTCTGGTTGCTATGATCTCAGATTGAAAGGTATCTGGAACCTCACGGGGATAGAAGAACCAGAACCCCGAGAAACATGGCCCAAAGGCCAAACGTCAGCTGTGGAGGATGGATGGAACACGGTTGAGCTGGGCTGAGTTCGTGCAGTAGGTGAGAAGGGGAGCTGTGCCAGCAGTACTCTGCAGCACAGGTCCTGAGTGATCCCACTACATAACTAAATGAATTATTTGTACATCTTGGGGAGAGAAACTATAGCCACATCTCAAGCTGAAATAAAAAAAACCAGCTTAGCACTTAGCTGATGACTGACTTTTTGAACAATTTAAATTTGTCAGAGACATCCACGGTGGACTAGCGTGACCTCCTACGGACATCCGTTGATCTGCAGAATTAAATGAGACAGAGCGAGCGTGTGAGCCGTTTGGCCAGTCAAATCACAATATTAAATTATGACAGAGGGATACGAGCTGTTACGCAAAGATGATGTGGGGCAATAACTAAGAATCAAGTTGGGGTATCTCACGTTAATCCAATAGCTAATGAAAGTTAACCTACCAATCCTAAAACAACTTTACATTGTGTATGTCTTCTGCAGAGCACCTTTCAGCACACCTCTGCTTTAAGAAACCTCTGTCTCACGTGGTGATTAACTCTCAGGGAGGTTTTAGCCTTCCTACATCCAGGACAGACCATCTTGTGACCTGCAACAAATTCTCTCCTTAATAAATCATCTTCTAAACATTTTCGTACTGAAAATAGGACTTTCACAGGTTTCAGCATACTCTGGTTTCCCACGTTAGGAAGAATAAGGCTTTTGCTGGTGCTGTAGGCCAGCTTTGAGATGTAGCTTCGGAGAACAGTGCCAGCCAAGAGGAGCAGGACCGCACAGAAGACACCTCTGTGTTCCTCGGATGCTATGAATTTCTCTTAAAGCCAAGAAACCTGAAACTGCAGTAGCAAGTCAGACTTCCTCTCGAGATGGAGTCGAGGCAGGCTAATTTTAGTCACGATGCGCTATGCAAATCATCGTTCTGTAGCTGAGTTTATTTTTTAAAGTGCTGACTGCCAAACTTGCTGCAGGGCACAGACTCTTCAGATGGGTCTTACAGAGGTTTGAAACCAGCTCTTTGGTTAGCGGTGCTACATTTCAGACGAAGGGGGTGTGTACTCGAAGGGGCCCTGCTAGAAAGCAGACATTCAATAGGGAAGGTCTAGATGACTGGTTTAGATCATACATTGATTTTCTAGCCGGCCAGAATTAGCTGTTAGTGGTTTTTTGGAATATATTTTTGGTTCTACATGTAATTTGTCTTTTTCCTTGAAAACTCCTCTGATAAGCTACACACCGTGGGCCCACAGGAGATGATGGGAGCGCGGGTATCTGGATCACACCCAGTATCTGTGGATAAAGGAAGCAGATCACTATTTGGTTTTAGATTAATTCTCTAAATATTTGGCACATTCACAGAGTTCACTTTTAACTGGGATCGATCTGAATTCTTAGGAAAGAAGTAATTCTTTAAAAAATTATTAGCCTGTGATTCATGGCACTCATTTAAAAGACAGTGGCAGATACAGGGAACATGGAGCAGCAGAAGCAAGGCAGGGTACGCTTCCAGGAAGCCCAGGCTTTAGCACAGACAGTAAATGGTTACATTTCTCTTCAATATTAAAAAGATTTAGCATGCAGGCTTTCATCTGATAACTTTCATAATGTCTCTATCACGAGTCATATGATGACTGAATTGTTCTTTGTATTTAAAAGAAACAACTCTCCATTATTTCTTATTGACCTATCATAGATGGCTTCAGAAACTTTCTTTTCTTAACTTTAAGAAAAACCACGTCCAAGTTTGATGTCTTACCCATAACCTTCAAGGCATTTACCCGTCCAAGCAGGTCTGCCTGGAGCTGAGTTTGGAAAGGCATGTTGAATCCTGAACTCAAAAATGAGGCAGGAGAGTAAAAGCAGGAGTGAGTTTTCAACTGTGAAATTACTTTAAAAGGCACTCCTACGTTCTGTGACTGGTCTTGAATCTTTAACACAAGTGCTTTGGATCTGGGGCTTGAACCCTAGTGAGTGGTCAGAATTTCTCCTTGAAATCTGCTGTGGGCTTTAGTGGGGACTCGGAGAAAAAAGTGTGCATAGCAAAATTTAACTTAGATATAGAGGCTGTGAAATATCCGATTGCATTTAGGGCATGGAAAGGGACTGCCACTATATTCCTCCCAACACAAGGAGCTGCTGCGTTGTGCATTTATTTCCATTGACGTGAACAATCTGCCTGTTTTGTAAGAGTCCAGTGATGCTCAGACAAAGATACGACCAAGATTAAAATAAGTAACTGTACGGCTGCATATACGGCGTGTGGCAGATCCCCAGCCACTGGAAGGCTGGGATTGAGGAAAAATACCTTTTCCATCGTAAAAGCCTGTGACAATCCAAGTGGAATCCAGCTCCCCTCCTTTGGGGGCCCGGCGAGGGAGCCGGGCGGCCGCTGGATGTCACTGGCTCTGCGCAGAGCTCGGCGCAGCCCGGGGGGTGCTGGCAGGAGGGGGCTCTCGGGGGGCTCAGGGTCACGCAGGTGGTAACGGTTCACCTGCTTAATCCACCGGCTCTTCCTAAAAACGTATCTCCCGTGGAAGTGCAGCCACGTCCCAAATCTAAGACCGGGGAGCAATTCTGTGGAGATGAACGGTGCGTTTGTGCTGCTGGGTGTTTCACTCGGATGAGCAGACGTGCTTGCCTTTCAGCATAGCTACGCTCTATTTTTGTACATTTTCTATGTCATTTCATCACCCCTCAGCTTCATATTAAATCTGACCTTTCTCCTGCACTTGACTGGGGAAAGGTAATCACCTACCTTGCGTTCTTCAGGGTTATACATCATTGCATGTGGCAGGTAGATAAGTGTATCTGGAAAATATGGTTGCATGTGAGACTAGGCAGGAAAAAATATCTGCGAGTAGGTCAGGATCCACTTGAAGACCTGCCAGACCTGCCTGAGCGCTAATATATTTTTCAAGCTGGATATTTAACTCCCACTGGCTCCCGCGAAAACTCAATGATTGCAGAAAATCTTATTTTGCTTTGAACAGTGGAGAGAGACTTCAGTTCCCCCTTGCACGCCGCTGCGGTAAGGCCCTGAGCGAGCACGGTGAGGCTTCTGTGATTTATGATGTTACAAAGAGTTGGGAAGTCACGAAGGAAGAAAAGGAATATTTCAGGTTTCATACAGTGGCTAGAGATGGATGTAAATACACCGTTGTGCAACCCTTGGACTGGAACTGAGACCGTGTACTGCGCAAATAAATCACTCAAAAGGAGTCTAATACCTAAGTGCAGCCATAAGCATCAGGGCTTCCCAGGGGATAGCAAGAACCTCACACAAACAGCTCCGTTAGAGCACCCTTACAGAAACTTCAGGGACCTCTTCTAATTAATACAACTATAAAATATATGCATCTAGTGTGGACTTGATCTCTTGGCTACTGACGATCTTAATTGCTGTAGCAGGGTAACAATTCTGAAATGATGGCAAAGCTAATAGAGGAAAGGCGTGGGAACACGGTGTGGCTGCCGTTTGGGTCAAGCAATAAAGAGCTTTCTTACAGCGGTGTCTATTTTGTATGTCCAGGAGCACAGTAAAAGAGCCTGCACTGTGCTCAGTGTTGCTACGACTGCTTATTCTTATTGCTCTTTATAGTATGGTGACATGATTCCATCCAGAGGTACGGGGATGTTCCCACAGATGACCTTGAACAAGTGACAGAGGGGCTGAGGGTCAGCTCAGCAAATGCAAGGGCAGGGCTCCCACCAGCTTGGGGTTTGAAACCCCTTAATTAAGGTGAATAAAATACCTTGGTGCCACAGCTTTTTCGACTCAATTTACTCGTAGGAGCTCTACTTCATGTTGAAGTGATTAAAGAATAAGCTAACTTGATACAGAAGCATCATCCGACAAAAACAAAGGCAGTTTAGCTAAAATTGGTTTGAAAATGCTCATTAATTAAGCTAATGTAAATTTGCATAGATGTGGGCTTGCTAACACTCTTTTCCCCCTCTTCTTACCTAAATGGGACTAATTATTTCTCTAATTATGATGTAATTGGGTGGCCTTGGGATCATTGATTACAGATGCACTTCCTCGTCTCACTGTTTTGCCTGAATCCAAGCAGAAGAGAGGGATGCTCTTCTGGGATGCGCTGCTACTCCTTTCGGCTGCAGTCTTGACCTTATAAAAAAAGAGGAAAAGCAAAAAGTGAGTAAGCTGAGCTATTTATAGTCAAGCTAATTATTTTGATGTGATATGACAGCAGCGGAGTCTGTTTTCTCTTCACTCAATTAATGGCAATGGAAAAAGCATTCAATACCCTTTTAATAGCATTCATTGGCTACAATGCAAAGCTTTGCTTAATGTTTTAAGATGTAGGCTTTTGCAATACGGCAATGGGGGGGCACAATGCTGCGTTGTGTTTCTGGTTGATGTAGGAGAAGCTGCTATGCGAGGAGCTGAAAGGGGGTTGCTGTTAACAAAGAAAAAGATCCACAATTTGGTGGGAAGGTAGCGTGCAGCAAGTCTGTACAAACCACCACGTAAAATCGTACAGGTCAAAGCTCAGGTATCTTCTGGGACGTTTGAAGTAGCTAAGGCTTTACTAGTCACAAGTGGGGAAACTGAGGCAGAAGCAAACTGACCTGGCAAAGGTTGAAAAGCAAGGAAATGGCCAGAGAGTGACAATCTTGGCCTGTGGTCTCTGGTCCGTCCAGAGAAGGTGGATTTACACTTTGCTTTTTATTGTCTCTTACCTGACACTGTGCTGTTCCCCTGCTCAAATCCTGGGGGCGAGACCTGCTGGGCAGCAAAAAAAATGGGGAAGGTGGAGGGGAATGTCTTGGCTGAATTTTTTGTTGCCTGTTACTAAAGATTCTGCAACAAAGACTACTCCCTGAGTACCGTGATGTGTTTTTCCAAGTCTCTGGGGAAGTTGCTAACAGCAGCTATCTCTGGTCTCTGTTTGGGAGCTGGACAAGAAGCTAGATTTTTATTCTTTAAAATTTGGGGATTAAAAAAAAAACATATGGAGCGGATCGTTATCTTTAACCAAGACAAAAATTGAAATCCTAAACTTTTGTGAGTTATTTCTGGTGGAAAAGCGCTCTACTGTTGAAGCTCGGGTCTTGTTCCCCCTCCCAGGCTTATAAACCAGCTTTTCTTCCTTGCTCCTCGCCACCCTCGGGGTGTTCTGCAGCTTGTCCCTCTCCGTGACCACAAAATTCCTGCCAGAGGATTTGCCGTGTATTACAGGGCTTTCTTCACTGTTGTAAGAGAGGAAGAAAAAAATAAGCTTTCTCCTCCTTTTCAGGCTTTGATCAGGTCCCTGAGATCCGTGTACTTCTCAGGTTGCTTTTGGTGACCTTTCAGGCTTTCGGAAAGCAGGTGCTGTTTGTGAAGCCTTTACGTGACTGTCGCTTTGTTTTCCTTTTATTTATCTTTTTTTAAACATGTGGGTCAGGCAGCTGCAGGTACAGTGCAATATTCATGAGAGGCTCTGATTTATGCACGCACAAGGCTGTGCAGCGGGATTACAGGGTACTGAATGTTATATGCAGTTTTAATTTCTTTTTATGACCAAAGGATACAGCCAGAGTTTCTCAAATATGGAATTTATGAGAGCCTCATTCATGCAAGTTTTAAAGGGCCCCTGTATCTCTGCCTCGCAAAGCCGCTGCGCTGAACGATGGGGGTGAGCAGCCCACTCAGCCTTTGCCGGTTAACAAAAGTATATATAAAAACATGGCTAGGGCAATTAGTTTGACACCCAGATGGCCTCTGCATGTAGAGTCTAGGCACTCCTGCAGTATTTATGCAGCCCCAGCCCTTCTCCGAGTTACAGAGGCACAGAGAAACAAACTCCATAAAATATTTAGAGTCAAAAAATCTTCTGAGCAGGGATTTTCTGCGCAGTACGGTGCTGGGGGTTAACTTCAAGGCTTCTGAAAGCTACTACAGTGCAAACTAACCGAGCATATTTGTGGCAAGTCCGGACATCGTTTGGCCCTCCTAACTTCCACCGACACAGCTCGCTCCTGTTCCGACTTAACTTTGCGCTTGGTACCTGACCTGCAAGTCCTTTCTCCCGAGAAGGAGCCTCCTTCCTCGCAGGAGAAGTGGGGTTTGTGTGCTTGGCCACTCACCGGGCGCTGCAATTTGCGTTGTAGGTTATGAAACAGCCTGGCGTAAAATTCAAGGTATTAAATGCAATAATATGGCCCTGCAACATAGCGTGCGTGTCTGATGTGGTGAATTATCCAGCCTTCTCCTGCTTCGAGCGTTACACGTGGAATCACGTGTACTTGCATCCCACACGGCTATTTTGGGGAGAGAGATGAGCCTTTGGAAAGCCACCAAACTTTTTGTAGCGGAGCTGGAACCATCGGTATATTCAGAAACCTGATAATGGGTTCCTGATGGGAGATGCCCCTTAACCCTTGGTTTCAAACTCTGAGCCTGGCCGCCTGTGACTGTCCCTGGAGGGGGGCGAAGGGGACCTGCTCCAGTCTCCATAACCACAGCGAGAAGCCATTTCCAAGCCTGACATCTCAGAACAAGGCTCGTGCCATGCTTGGTGCTCCAGGATGGTCAACGCGTGGTCCTGCCAGCGAGCCCCACGTCCTCATCTCATGGACACTGCTGAGTCCAACCCGGACAAGTGGAAAAAGCCCTCCCGGGTTCCTGCAGCTAGCATCTTCAGCTTCTGTTTCTGCAGAAAGGGAGCTTTCCTTTTCATTTTCCCTCCCTGCCATGCCATCCAGGAAAACAAAAAGGCACTGCTAACATCTGCTCTTTTCTCCTCCTACACGCAGGCTCTTTCTCGGCTCTCTATTAAACCCCTTCCCACGCAGAGGCGTAGGCAGGCTTGTGCGCATAGATCTCACCGTACAATTTTTCCCATCCCTTGGGAGCAACATTTGCAACGGTGACTGGTGAGGGTTTATTTTTGTTCTTCGCTAAGACTTTGGTTAACGGGCTTCTCGGTCTCCAACTGCACCTACTCCTGTAGCGATCAGCCCATACACTGTGCAATGGCAGGGCTGACATGGAAGCTGATGGAGACACGGCGAGTGGGTGGAAATGGGTGCAGCAATGTATGTAGAAATTTCCCATTGCTAAGCTACGCTCAGGTGCATTTACTTCTACCAAGAGGGGTTACTAAGGAAACAAGGAGCCAATTTCTGGGGAAAAAAAGCAGACGTTTTGAATGAGCAACAAAAGCTATACTTGTCCTTCAACTTTGGTGTGACAGGGTCTGTTCTCTGGTCTCCTGTAATTGAAAAGCGTCTGATTTCGATCCCTGCCATCACTCTCTCGTCCCTGTCCCTGGGGCCTGTGGCTGTGGCAGGGTGCCGAGCCTTCACCATAAAACGCATGAGCTCTGAGTCACTACTCCTTCTGGCAAAAGAAACAGGAGAATCCATCTGGGCTCGTTCCATTCTGAAAAACTTGCCATGTTTTGCAATTTGCACATTTTTCTCCTCCGACTGGGACGGGCTGGCTTTTCCTGAAGCTGGCATGGCTTTTTGTTGCAACAAGAAAATTCCCCATCAAAATAAATTTTGCAGAAAAGTTTAATCCGAGAGGTTCAAAGCTAAACAATGCTGGCTGCGATGTGGAAAGCTCTGCAGAAAGATGCTTAGCTTTTTCCCACAGCCCTAGTCAAGCCCGGTTGCCAGTTATCGGTTTGTGTGTACATTGCATCCTAGCTGAGGCTCTTATGGGGACAAAGTTATGGGGCCAACATCGCAAGAAAAGAGTAGGGGGTTGCCTGAAGGGTACAAAATACAGGCAGAGCTTTGAAGGCACTGGAAGAGGTCGGACTCGCTGTTCTGGTCTCTTCTTGCAAGGCTTGGAGGCAGGTTTTGCGGTGCTGGGGCTGGGGTTGTGCAGGCAGGAACCAAGAGCAGCCGATCTCCAGCCCACCTGAGACTTGCTGATCAATGGAAACAAGTGATTTACCCTATTGGAAATAGCAGTTATTCTCGTAAACACAGCAAGATGATTAATTGCACCACGAGGCTTTAATAGTTATGTCAAGAGTACCTACTTCATAACATCAAAACAGAAAGGGTTTTAAGATATAGCATTACTCTATAAGGGGAAAAATAGATTTTCCAAGTTAAGAAATGGTATCCAAATACCTAAAACAATTCAGAAAATGCTGTAAAAGAAACATGAATAAAAGCAACATCATTAAGAAGGAGCATTTCAAAAGGAATTATTATCCCCAACCGAAGTTCTCTAGTATAGAGGCAAAGAAAAAGAATTTTTTTGTATTTCCTGACTAGTGTGTTTAATTTGGGGGCATGTGACATAATTGTGTATTTTCCCACCATTCAGAAAGTATAATTCCCCAAGTTATCACAAGGAACACTTGCTCATTAAAAAAAAAAAAATTCTAAGCTTGCAAACCTGATGCATTTTGCAGTGCGATTAACTTGCTGGCTTCCAGAGTATTTAATTCAAACAAAGAAAAAGTTCAAAGAGAATGGTTCAGTTTATCTTAGTATATTTTTTTTTTCCTGTGAACACAGAAAAATACAAATAACAGTTTATGCTGGTTTTGATAGATTTACAATACTGTTAGATTACACCCAGACCATCCTGAAGACATACTTCTTTTCGACTTTGCTATCAAGCAATTTAAAAACCCAATGCATTGGAAATTAATTCCAGAAGAAAGGAAAGGAAAAGATTGTTGTTCTTCCACTTTATAATAACAGATTTTACCCGAGCACTGAAATGCTGCTTCCATCAGACTGTGGCATGAAGGACTGATCCAGAACTGTGAAAAGTCCCTGGGGCAGCCGCAACTTCGCTCGCCCTTGCAAGAGAATAAACTGTCTTTACACAACTGTATTTACCCGAGGGGCTGCGCTACCTTAGGGCTCTGTTTCAAATATAGCATTGCCAAGGCAGGTCCCTGGGGGGGTGCGATGTGGTTATCCCTCCCGGGAAACGCAGAGGTGCCCACACCACATCGGCTGCTGGGTTTCTCCTCCCTGCTGGTTTAGGACAGGTTAAAAGTGGTGGTACCGAGGAGAGAAGGCAAAATAAAGGAAGTTTTTTGATAGGACGTTTCATAGCTTGCTTCAGTATCCTATATATTGCTTTCTGGAAGCATTTTTAAATTACCTGAAATACAGTTGCACAGTATTTCCAGCAGTCACAGTCTGACCTAGGATATCATTATTTTGCAGTTTTTAATAAGAGTGAAAAACCTCCAAAGTAAGGGTTACACTGAGTAGGGGGTTGGGTTTGGGTTTTTGGTGGTTTTCTTTTTTTTTTTTTTAATATTATAGTACTGTTTTAAAAATGTAATTGTTGAGCCAGTGAGCATGGTCACAGCTTCCAATTTAGTAGATCCTTCATTATTTACCTGGGGGGAAAAAAGTGAAAATATTGTCCTAAGTAACCCTGTATGATACCCGATCTCTGGGCAGGTATCGCTACGCTGACCTCCACTTTGGCACGAGCACAAAAACCTCGCTGGACCTGCCAGACCTCCTGGGTTCACAGGGTGGTCAGGACGAGCAAGCGATGGAAATATTTTTGGGATGAGCTGGGATTCCCTCTGAGATCCCAAATAGCACAGGCAGTCTCGCTATTTAAAATGACTCTGAAGTTGCAGAGCACAACATTGGCCCATTCAGCCCCCGACAGCTGTTCCTTATCCAGCAGCAGCTCGGCGTTACCAAGATGGAAGGCTGTCAATTAGAGAGAAATTAAGAGCCCTGTGAAGATGAGTTTGTGCCTAAAACACAGCTGGAGTTTGCCCAGATCCAGTTGGTGTTTCTTGCCAGAAGCAGGCATGGCTGAAACACAGCCCAGCTTCAGTCTCAAACTGATGGTGACGAAGAGTTGAAAAACACCCATTTTTGAAACCTACTTGTCCAAATAAATATTGAGTATCCCAGGCTTCACCTGAATGCTCTGGTTTCTTAGATAGGCACAGCCCCAAAGCCCTGGCTGTGAACAAACATCATCTGAAAAGTACAATGCGCTTAGAGCCTTCAGTTAAATTTTTAAAAATTGTGTATATTATTCCCTCAATGAGGAATTATTGCTTGAATGAGGAATTCAAAGGAGAGAAGAGAATTTCTGCCCTTTTTCTTTCAACTTTTAAAAAATTTTTATTTTTTTTTTTAAATTAAAAAAAGTCCCTGGGCATTGGCTGTGCTGAAAGAAGCATTTTAAAACCAAAGCAAAGCTTTTAAGCCTTCAAGAACTGCTGGGAGGGAGAAAACGCTGCCATCTGCTCATACTCCTCTCTTCAGCGTGAGGGTTTTAACTTCAGCCCCGCCAAAGGGCACGTGGGTACCCACCCTGCCCAGCTGCAGCCCTGCCCTCGGATCGGCACCGTGTAGTGCCCGTTGCCCCTGCGTCTGTGTTACCCTGGGTCCGAAGGCACAAACCCAGCAGTCCATGAACTTTCCAAGCCCATTTTTGGGGATATTTCACTTTTTCACCTACTCAAAAGTTTGTTACACCTAGCACTTTTTATTGGGTTTGGATGCTGAAGGGATGATGGCCGGTGGGTTTACCAGAGACCTGATGTTCAAGCCCATGTCCTGTACAGAAAGGGTCACTGAAGGATGGGTCTTGTATCCCAAAATAAGCCTGTCTTCAGGTAGCACGTTTCTCAAAAGCTTTTCCATGAGACACCACTGAGACTTTGAAACAGGATTTTCCTGCAGTGGCAAATGTGAAAATGCACTCGAGCGTTCTGCTCTGCTACTCGTAGAGCTGACCAGTACCACTAGTAAGTGATAACTACGAATACTGGGAGTAGTTAAGTGAGTGGCAGCACAGGACTCCTTTTCACTTGCCTTCTGCAAAAGCGTGTGCTGTCGGGAATTTTAAAGCCAATGCCGGGAAATGTTGGCATCAAGCAAATCTTAAAAGTTTGAATTTCCCCAAGCATCTATGCAAAACAAGAAAAAAATGAAAAATTGTGGATTTAAGCCACTCCAGCAATGGGACAGAAGTGCACTGTGAGGTTCAGATATACCAATGGCGACTGATTGTTTGGGGTTTTTTTTAAAGCCTTTAAATATTTACAACAAATTGCTCAGGAAGGAAGTATACGTTATTCATTTTCATTGTTGTTCTGATAAAATTTCAAAATCAAATTTTGAGGGAAACACCTGGTGGTAGACACTTTATGGCAAGCAAAAACCCCAGATCAGCTGTGCTGGCACTTGAGATTTATTTGGGCAATTATAGTTAATAGGAAATGCAAGTCTCATAAAGAAATAACATTTTCGTCTTGAGCTGTTGAGGAACGCTGCATGGACCATAAATGATCATAAGGCTGTGTGCATGCTCAGGCAGATATTTGGCCGGGGAGGTTGTTTTTTGGGGTGCCCTTTTCCCCTGGGTACCTCGGGTGCGCGACCCCAGCGCGCTCACGGCGATCCCGCTCCGAATCTCAGCGGCCGGGTCAGCAGCGCGGTTCAGGTTCAGACCGCTGCGGGAACAGCCACGTTTCCTTCTCCTTCAGGTCACTGAGTTTATGCATCCAAGTTCCAAATCGGCCCAAGTTGACTTGAAATGCTGCCAGCCTGGCCTAAGATTTGAAAGTCTAAGTCTAACCAGGAAATCTCCTCTTGATGAAAGTCTGGGGAGGGGGAGAGGGCACGATCTGTGTGTTACGTGCACTCCAATGATTTTATCTGCAGTGAGTTCAGCGTTCAAAAGATGCATAAAAAAAAATCGAAGGTTTGCAAAGCACAGCTCCATTTCATGTAAACTCTGCCTAAACTATACTATTTTGTATTAAGACATCTGAGAACGCATGAACCCATTTATCAAACCTTTTCCACGCTGGTTAAAACCCTCCTGTACATCCATCCCGTCTCCTGGCAAACCACCCGAAAGGCACCAAGGCCGATGGAGACGCGCTTGGCTGGGGACAACGCTGCCACGCAGCCGCTTTGCGGGGGCTGGTTCCCTATGGAGGGGGCATCACCATCACCCCGTGCTGGGATGGGAGCCCAAAAACCACAGGGACGCTGGTCTGGGGCGGAGGTGTGACTACGATAAGTTTGGATTTGCACAGAGCTGTTTTGGCAGGGCTGAGAAATGAAGGTCGCGCAGGAAGGGGCACTGGGGTTATTTATACACGGGGAGCAGCAACGTTTGATCGGGGACCTCTCCCGGCCGGAACCCCCGCACACCCAGGGACACATCGGATACCCGCAGGTTTCCTCCCGCCCTGGTTTGCAAAATAACCTGCTTTTGGACCGAACCGAAGGGCAAATGTGTGAGGCTGAACCTGCCTGACCTGGTGGCAGCATTTGTGGTGTGAGCTGGGGGGAAAATCCAAATCGCAAATCAGGTCCCTGGAGCTGAAGCATCTTTCATCTATGTGGAAATGCTGAACTAGCACAAGTCAAAATTTCTTTTATTTAAAGCCCACTGCTGGTTTGTGCAGTTTAATGATTTCCTCAGATATTTTTTTTAGTTATTTATTTCCATTCTCTAAAGGCTCCTGGCGCTCTAACGGTCTTTTAATGGTATTTTCTGAGCATGTTTTCAAACTAAATGTTGATGAAAGACGCTTTGCTTAAGAGGATGGGGGGTTGAGGAGCATTTGGGCCTGATTCAGCACAAGCCTTTGATTATCTTCAGTTTAATTTTACAAAGTAGTTAAGCACATGCCTAAAGCTAGGTATGTCCTTAAGTCCACCTCTGCTCAACAAAGCATTTAAACACGTGCTTCCCTTTAACCAGAGACAAGCGATTTTTAGCATATGCTTAAATATTCCCCAAACCTGGAACCTGAGCAGCTCTGGAAGATGATTACCCTCCTGCCTTTCTAGAACTGGTGGATCTGTCCTACTGCCTAAAGCGTTAAAAAAATTCCTTAAAATATCCTATTTCTGGTAAAAGCAAGAGCAACTCCTCCCCGGTGGCACAGGCTGTCCCACACTGTCCTCCCCAGTTTGGGGCTGGAGAGACACTCGCCAGGGCAGGGAAGGGAGGGATGCTTTCCAAGTGAGGGAAGGTTTGTGGTTGCGCTGTCGTCTTGCTCTATATTTGGATGTTGTTGTACACGCAGAGTGCAGGTCCCTGCCTGAAGCCTGTGGGTGTTGCTGAAATACAGATAATAAATGGCTCGTGTGACTCAACCGGAGCCGCTTTGCTGAGTACGTCTCAGCCCTCTTCCCTTTGCTGGATGTGCCTGTTGTGGTGGTGGTTTCTACAATACCCTTTCTGCGCTAAGGCTTCAAGGGTGTTGGTGTCTTTAAGGTCAGACCTCACTGCAAGGAAAGCTCAGACCGGAGATGTTCTGGGTAGAGTTTGGCGGTTTGACAAAATAGTCAGCAGAGATGGTCTGATGCTGAGTCCAGCAAAACCAGGCAGGTTGGGATCAGCTGGGCTTCCCCTGAGATCACCTGTTTGGTTCCTGGGTATCTCCTGTCATGAGTTTCTCTGAAACCTAGGAGATTGGCAGCACTCGGACTCTCAAATCAAATTATCCTGGAAAGCAGAAAGGCTCCAAGCCCTGGCTGAGCCAGAAATCAGTATTTTCTCAGATTCAGCAACAGCCTTAAATCACAGCTTCCATAATCCAAATTTGAAAAAAGCACCAGTCAAATCTTTGATCCAGCGTTGCACCATGATGCAGTCGTTCAACAGCTGCCATAAACACAGTACCGGTGGCCAGAAGAGGTGACACCATCCCCTGCGTTGTTATCTGGTGCATCGGGCACCGTCACCCATGCAAGCAGGCGCTCATCAGCCGTAGGTAAATAAGGACTTTCCTTCTACATTTAAAATAATAAAAAAAATTTCTCTTTAAGAACAGCGCACCCAACACAAATGGCACCAAGCACCTTCCCTGCCATCTGCTCCCATGCCGTCGAGGTCACGCAGGGTACAGATGAGCATCGTGGCTGCCGGCTCCCGTCCTCTGCTTGGAAACCAAAGGGCTGATGAAACACAACTGTTACAGCGGTGCCTTGGGTTCATTTGCTGGCACTTTGGGTAAAAGCTACATTTTCCAGTGTAAGGAGTCTCCTCACTCCCTCAAATAAAACCAGCTGCTGATCATGTCATTCTACCACCAGGCGAAAGGCTGGGGACTGGGAAAGAAGAATAAATGGATAAAAAATCGGTGCAAATTTTCAGATGGGGATGATCCAAGTACCACAAGAAAGATCAGCTCTCTTCCCAGCTGTCCAGCTGAAGCTCATCCTTGGGAGGGGACAAAGCAAAAGTCTAGATCCAAAGAGCTCTCAAGTTTTTTGGATTCAGGATTCCGCCCTGGTTGTTGAAGACGTAGCTCCCTCCTCGTCTGTCTAGTCCCCCGTTGTTTGCCTTGGCTGCACAGCTCTATCAGTATAGACTCCCTGCTTTTTTTTTTTGCCAAGGCATGAGGGACATTTAACAAATCACATTTTTTTCAGAATATATTCCTTCTCTGCAAAGCTCTTGGCTATTCCTATCTTTTTTAAAAGTCTTCAAAAAAAAAAAAAAGTTGTTTGTGGTGCTAACGGTATGGAATGAGCTAAAGCTTTATGCCATTTTTAGCACTCTTGGAACAGAGAGAATTGGAGGAACTGAAAATATATGCTTAATCGCCCCCAGGAAAGACTGCCATAATATTTTGGGTTGCATAAGCAAACTAAATTGGAAATCTGGAATCTATTCAAGACCTTTTGATCAGGGAGCTTTGCAAGTGCAGAAAAGTAAAAACACAGACAGATGGGGATTAGAGTTGAGCATCAGGAGAATAATTTCCTCTTTTAATTTCGGTTCCGCCAACATATAAAAAGCATTAACAATCCAGTTACGTAACGTGCGTCAGAGCCCAGCCATACGGAGCAGTAATGCTCGGTGTAATTAAGCCTTTACACAGCCTGTGGTTGCTGCATGGAGGTAGGAGTTGCTTTGCACAAGCAAATGAACCCCCCCCCAAAAAAAAAAAAAAATCTGGGCAAATGTCCTGGCCAAAATTAGAACCAGTTATTGAGGCTAAGAGGAGCTGCAGGGGGTTCAGGGAAAATTGAAGCTTGCTCTGAGATACCGCTGGGTTTACAAAATCCAATTGACAGTCACCTGCGAACCCCAATCCACCCTATTTTTCTCTATCTTTGTTACTAAATCAGCTTCAGTGGGAGAAGGGAGATTAGGCTGAGGAGCAAGCGGAGATATTTTTGCTGATTGTTTGACATTGGGAACAATAGTCCATAATATACTTGGTGTTATTCTAGTAGTAGGATCTTGGAGAGAAGGCACTGCAACATCGAGAGGCTGTCAAGAGCCCCGCAAATTTGAGGCTGCAAAGGCTGGCAGAACGGATTAGATTTCTGTCCTTGCCTGTTTTCCTCTTCTCAGGGGATATTTTTGCACACAGTGGCTGATGCAGAGCAATGCAAAAAAGTACTAAGAGGATGGTCTAAATGGGACCACTTACATTTCAGGATCGACTAACGGGACAGAGCTTCTGAACAAGTTTTGAGGAGTCTCTGATGCCCCAGAATACCCATATTAAGAACTATTTGCCTACTGGGATCACCTCCCTAGACTGCTGATGTCCGCAGCCTTTAGATAAAAGCCACTTCTTCCAGGTAGCAGATTTTTTATTTTTTTTTTTTTAAGCAGATTTAACTGCAGTTACTTTTGCTGGCATTTCACTCTTATTATGTGAACTTAAGTGGGAGCAGGACTAAGATTTCACAGACGGGTTCTGCTTTTCTTCATTTCAATTAATATCGCATATGGGAAGACATCTGTAATTTTGGCATTGCTTTATGATACTGTGCATAGGCACGAGCTCAGAGGAGCCTTGAGGAAGCCTCTGCAGTGGGAGCAGAGATGTCCTGGGTGTTTTCCTCCTGCCCTGAGAAATCCCAAATGGGCCAAGACAAACCCTTGGAGCTCTCCCACCACAGCCCTCGCTCCAGCCCCTTGCGGGAAGGATACGGTGAGGAAATCCCGACCTCCTGGAAAACCTGAAACAGCATCTGAGGGCAACCGGTAACCTCTGCAGATTAGAACTGCTCAAAGGCTGCTGGTTTAGGGGTTTAGGCGATGCACCGGGCTCAGGCTTTGGGAATACATAGTCGCTTTTCATACTGAATCGCTGAGTAAGCGTGGAGCCCGGCCGTTCATCGGACCTGGGGACTGGGGTTGGTTTTGGACCACAAGAAGAAGAGTTAGTCATGTGTCAGTGGTACTCTCCAGGCTGATTTGCCACAATAAATAAATAAAAATAAGAAAGAAGCATTAAAAAATTAATGTTACATGTGACTGGCACGTCATTTCCATTCAAATGGGTTATACTGTAGGTGCACATGAGATCATAGGCTGCTATTTAAGGAGGAAACCTCTACTTACATAAATGTCTGATTATGCAACTGTCATGGAAACCAGAGATGACAAAGATGTATTACATTAGCTTGTCCATTCCCTCAGAGCGCAGGATTGTTCCTTGTGGTTTATTTTTTGCTCAAGATTTTAAGAACTGATCAGTGGCTGCTGGATGCCTAGCTTGAGAAGAAATGATTTATAGTACGAGCTGAGCTGACACTTTTCTAAAGGTGATTTGCATTGGAAACTCAAGAATAGAAGCGCTTAAAGTCACTGGTCGCATCTGACAATCTTCGCACCAGTGTTTAGTTCAGCCCTGTGCTTATATGCTCAGAGTATCATTGCTTTCATTACTTAAAATACATGCCAGAGTCTTACAGGACATTTTTCTAGCATTCTGCCTGACCCTTCTTTAATTTTCATCCCCTAACTCTGTTGTCTTTCCAAATAATACTCCATTTTCTCTGGTTTTGCACCCTGCCAGCACATCCCTCGTTCACTGTTGTTGCTTAGCCAAGCTATACAAATTTAGCTCCTCTTAATCTTTTCTCATAGGTCAGTCTTTCTAGCCACACTCATTTTTGCTGCTACACAGGGAAATCGGCAGAGATTAGTATTTTAATCTTCTTTCCCTGTTTAAAGAAACCCCAGGATCTGTACACATTGAATGGTTTTCATGTGACTTTAAATTGAAACCTGTAAAAATAAATGTATTTTTATATATTTTTCTTAACTTTCACCTCTAATTCCTCTCAGCCATTGATTTATCTGCTCTTCTGCCTTATTAGAAAATGGCGCTTTTTTCTAAATACAGATTAAACTTCAGCTTGGTTTCTTGTGATGAGCAGGGTAAAATTGTTATGTCATGAGCTATACAGTTTAGTCTCCCCTATGCTATTTCTGTAGAATTAACCTGAACTGGTTTTAAACCAAACCCTCTGGGTTGTCCACTCCCACCAGACTTGCGATTTGGGAGGATGTATAACGATACGAAGACAAAAAGAGTAACGCTGCCAGTGTAAACTGGTTCCTCTTTTATTGCGTTTTCTGCTGGCTCGCAATGTATTGGGTTGCTGTTATTTTCCTTGAAGGTAGTCTCCTTGCTCCCTCTTCATCCCAATGGTTGATGAACTCAACTCTTCTGCTCCCCTCATGTCCAGTTCAGATAATGATATATGATTGCAATATGCATCTTTGGTAATGCTTTTTATCTGTAGCTGGAGTTTACCCAGGGTCATAGGGCAAATTAAATTTAGGCTCCATCAGCTCCCAGCAGGGAAACAGACTGCGGAGTTGGGGCTTCTCCTCTGACAGGAGGTCCCAGACCCAACCTGTGCCTCTTCATTAACCATCGGTGCCAACGGGAAAGCTGTGACCACTGCTGCAGAATATGAGGAGAAGCCGGTACTTGATGAACAGGAACTCAAAATACAAAAGGGCTTCGCACTGAATTGTTGCATCAGGCTTACGAGCTAATTCTGGTCTCGCTGAAGTCACTTGAAAAATTCTTTTAGTGTGGGCATGGTTCCCGGTGACCATCCTGCCAAGCACCTTGGTGCTAACCTACAACACCTCTCCTATCTCCCCCTGCAGCTCCGGGGCTATTTTAGCCAAAGCTGTCAGTTGAGCTGAATTGTTCCATTATGTGGTGGCTTTGCAATGTGGAAAAGTGTTCAGGAGGGACCACTCTCTAAGTGAGAGGAGAGTTATTGAGTCTCCAGGGCCAATTCAGTCATTGATTATTTTTTTTTATTATTTTTTTTTTCCAATTTTTTTTTTTTTCCTGAGACAGCTGATAAAGGGAGCAATTACAGTGGTGATTTTTCTGTGATATGGATCTCAATTGACCATGCGGTGGAAGGACCCGTGCTTATTTCACATAAAACCCCACTATGGTGCAATGCTTTCCAGGCACTACTGAACTGAGACAGATTTGACCCTAGAGATGAAAATTTGGATCGTAATGTCTCACCCTGTATATCCTTCCATCAGCGAAAAGACAATGAAACCTAGTACTTATGGGATGATTTACAAGACCAAAGCACTCCAACTACTCATCTTAAATCACAGCAATTGGACTACGTATAGGCAAGTGGACTTTTTTTTCGAGCAGGTCAGACGAGTTCCAACCTCCTCTTCAAGTATTTAAAAGAAGTCCTTAAAAGCAAGAACCTGCTTCGTTGCACTTCTTAAAAGAACAAGCTACCCCAGGGAGAACTTGCCTGGTCCTCTCCCCATTCCTCTGCAGCAGATGCCCACGTTGCTGCTGCCCCCTCTTCCATGAACAGACACATTTCCGCAGGAATGATCCCTGAATTTCATCCATAAGAGCCTTTGAGAGCCTTCTAAATAATTTCAGCATGAGCTATCACTAGGAAGCTAAAAATCAAAGGCACGAGGAGCAGCGTATTTAATAAGATGGAAAAGGCTTTCAGCAAAATGAGAACCACATTGAAGGATTTGGGAGTTTCTCCCTGTACAGATTCCGAAAGGGGTCACGGGTTCGCAGCGCACTGGCAAGCACAGAGACGCTGTGTATTCAGCATAGGCAGTAATTACATCTCCTGTTTCTAAATTATATTATCAGGAAACATCTATATTGTTTGCAGGGGTCTAGATTACGCTCTGAGAATAGAATGTTCTCTGCAGAAAGAGCGCGGCTGGAGTAAATCAATGAGGATGCACTCAGAAACTTGAATTAAAGGTAATACAAGTCTTTAGCATGGTATCAGGGAGCTAGCAGAGTTTGAAATTCCTATTTTCCCAACCCTGCCTTCCTCCCCAGGAAAGCAGAACTACTCAGAAATTCATAAGGTTTAAAAATAAAATACTTGTCTCCTCTCATCCTCATCTTTACTCCGGTTTTTACTCAGTGCCGTTTCCCAGCATAGTAGATGAATGTAATGTTTTCCTTCAAGAGATCTCAAACTTCTGCTGGGTTAGGGGGTTGCCCTTCTGCAAGGGTCACTAGTTGAGTACCTTGGTTTCGGGGTATCTGCTGTGGGACACCTGCAGTCTGATTTCCTGAGATGCCAAGAGCCCGCTGCTGCTTCCAGCGAGAGCTAAGGTTTCCCAGCCCTGCTGAAAATCAGGTCCCAGGCTCCTTCAGACCAGTACCTAGAAATTTCAGATTTTCAAGGTTAACAGTTACCTCTGAATATAAAATAACAGCAAATGTACGATAGGAGTGGGAACAAAATCCAGACCTTTTGCCTCCCTAGTCTGTAATACCTCGTGCTTGTTTGCAGGAGGGTCAGCGATCTGGACACCTTTGGACATAATTAGTAAGGGAGGTGTACGTAAACGCCATCAACACATTCTCCGCTGGTCCCAGCGATTTCCTGTTATTGAGGAAAATGGGAAATTAATGTGAATCTTCCTTCAGCCTATTAATTCCGCGCCCTCTTTGCAGACGTTAATTCAAATGCGAAAGCTGAGCCTGGGTTTGAGCCTCCCCTGTGCTCAAAGCAGTTCACGCACAGTGTTCCTGTTCAGGCCCATTTGTTACCTACGTGACACTCATCCATCATCATGATGGTAACAGTGAGAGGTGGAAAATTTTCTCCTAGCTACTCGGAAGAAAAAGGACCTTACGTAGAATTTATACACTTTTTCAGCTGAGCTAATTATTCAGGAAAGGGTATTTTTCATTGCAAGAAGCACAGGCGAGCAGATTCCATTCATAACTCAAATACCAAACAGCTTTAGCACCTTCGGTTTTAGTGGCTTATTTTATTAATATTAAGGTGGGGGGTTTTTTAGGGTTTGGGTTGTTTGGTTTTTTTTTTTAATGCTTTTTCCCTTCGGGCAGAAATCTGCTCCCTTTTCGTCACAGCCTCGATAATGAATTGCAGTGTACAAAGCCGGTCATACAATACGCAGCGGCGGCAGCGCAGAGCGAGAATCTTTGGGAAGAGTTTCCATAGAAACATTGACGTCCTCCTGGCGAACAGGACACCGAGTTCCTTCAATGGGAGGTATGGGGTTTTAAAGGAGCAGCAAGGTGGCGGGAAGCCAATCCAGCCAAGCTATGACTCTGCATCTCTCAGCAGAATAGGGGGTTTGAGCTGGTGGGAGAAAAAAAAAAATTAAAATAACCCAATTAGCCTCACAATATCAAAATGTCGGATTTGATGGTTGCTGCTTGAACGGTGCAGTACTTAGCCTGGTAAATAATTAAACGGCTGACCGCAGAGTACGCAAGAGCCGGCAGCCAAAAATCATGAATAATCAAGGCTGTGAACTAGCGGCTTCTAAAAAATCTTGTCAGATTTTGTCATAGACTCCGTCCCCAGAAGCCTTAAATTCAGCACAAATCAGCATGACGCAGGCATAAACCTCCCGGGGACAAGCAAGGTTGCACCCCGGCGATGCGCACCCTCCCCTTCCCTGCTTGTCTTGGAATGAGACAAGTGTTTTGCTAATGTTCCAGCTCTGTGTTTTAAATAGTCTCGTGTCTACCCAGCTAAATAGTGGCAGAGCAGCCCTGTCTGGAAGAGGCTGTTTCTAGAAGGAAAACAGTCAGAGGAAATGTTTTTGCCAGAAATGTTGGAAATCATACAAAACAAAAAGGGAGTGTGCAAAAGAATTCGCTGCGGAGCGCTCCCCAGTGTTTTTGTTCAGGCTCACAAAATGCTTTGTTTTGGAGCAATTCTTGGATAAGATTAATGAAGGTGACAGTGGTCCCTTCTCGGAAAGCGTGTGACCCACCCCGAGGCCCCATCCGACCCCCCAGGGACATCGGCTGGAGCCTTTCCACCGGCTGCGGGAGCTTTGGCTCCGGACCCAGGAGCTAACATGCCTCAGCCCCCAGCCTGAAAACGCGAGCAGCCCTCCATCCCACCCAACCTGGCTGCTCTCAGTTCCCATGGCTTCCTCCGGCTCTTTGACTCCAGGCTGGATATCTCCGTCACAATTCAGACAACCCTCTGGTGCAGTCTAATACATCTCCGTTAGGGTCTTCTGAGTGTCACCCTCCCAAACACCCCAGCATCTTCCCGCGGCAAGTTAGACAAGGTGAGGAGCGCCTATTACGGCTCTTCCTCTCTTTCTTTCCAGCGCCGATATTGCAGGGGTGACTCGTTGTTTACCCAGCAAATTGCTGTGGTACGGGGTTTGCTTTGTGAAGGCGAGCTGGCAGGAGGCTGTGCTCCACCGGGACAATGCGGAGCTCGGAGGGAGCTTTGCTACCTGCAGGAGCGGATGCCGTGGTCTTGAACCAGGATAATCTTCTCTACAAGCGAGCTTCTGTTACTCAGAAGTATCTTACGATTTTGCATACTTCTGGTTTTTGTGTGCACAGCTTAAAATCTCTCCAGAGTGATTATCAGAAAAGACACAGCATCCATAACTCCCTCACAGTTTAACGGGCGCCTCGGGTACTCTGCACCTTTTGTAGTCTGCTCCAGATAGTCTTCAATTAGACAACAAAGGCAAACTACTCTTGCGTGGATGCTGACCTTAATCACTTGTCCTTTGCAATGCTCAGAAAATGTGGCTATTTGTACTGCTGTTATTGCAATACTGAAAACTCTCTGCTGGAAGTTAAATTATTTCCAATCTATATGGTTATGATGCTACATGAACTTCTGGTTTATAATTTTATAGCGAAGACATCCATTTATTCAGTGGGCTCCAGGTAGGACGTTTGATACAATATACGGAATTGATCTATTTGCAGAATGTTTGCATGGAGATTATTTTGGTTAAACTTGTTCAGCAAGATTCGCGGCAGACACAGAAAGACAGAAAAGTCAGCAAGTCAGAGGATCTCAAAGAAGCGTCTTGAGTTTTAGGGACTTATTCAGATTGTTTCAAAGGATGATGGCAGGAATTACTTGCAAGGGAATAGGAAGAGAGGGTAAAAAAATCTCCATTTTCCTGAGTGGTACCTAGCTCTTTTCATCCATTAGTCTCAAAGTGTTTTGCTACAGAATAAAAAACTCTTTATCCTGTTTTGTAGATGCAGGAGCCTTAGAAATAAGGACCACTTTAGAACAAAAGCCATTTTAATTGAGCACTTTGTCCTTACTTACAACTTAGGTGAATTTGAAGGCTCATTACTCTTCCTTGATTAACATCACTCTATAAGGTGTTCAGCTAGCACAGCAATGAACTTGATTTAAATACCCAGGTAGGCTGGATTTGCATGCACCAGGAAGGGCAGAAGACCAACCCGACCCACACGCCCACCATGCTAAGGCGGCTGGGCCAGAGATGAGGACAACGCCTGGTCCTGCTCTCCGGGGAAGCAGGGACTCGTGTGCCCAGCGCCTGGCTGACCGACGACCCACGCTGCACGAGGCTCGTCTTCTGGCATGGACCCTATTTGTACACATGCAAAAAGAGAGTCCTTAATTATATCGAATTAGGAAGAAATGCAGTTAAAGCAGGGGAACATGGTGGTTTGACTGCAGTTGTACCCTCCAAGCACTTGGACATGGTATTTCTGCAAGAGTGAGCAATAAGTAAAATTATCTACTTGACTGATATTAAACTGGCACAGCACAGCAGTCCTGAATTTCTTCTATTTTCAAATCTTATTACAGCACCTCCTTTGCCAGAGGTGCTTTCTCCTCCAGATTATCCGCAGAACTGCGGTGCTGGGTGTGCACTCTATCGATGTGGTGCTTTTAACCAAGGCAAAGGCACTGCTCCGTTCGAGCTGCTTAGGAGGCCCTGGCTGAGCAAACCCACCTTACAGACACTTAATGGAGAAGTTCACGTAAGCCTTATGAACCCTGATGGACCCTGATCACCCCTTCGGTGCAGTACTGAACCGGGAGGCAAACTCGTCATCGAATAACAAATAATTCCCATTAAGGGCAGGTTTATCTGGAAGCTGAAGAGGGCAGGGGCTGCAAAACTGCTAGCAGAGCCACGCGCCGTGCCGAGGGGCGACAGCGATGCCTCAGAGAATCCATACAGGCTCATGCTTAGTGGAAAGATGCTACGAAAGTTTCTGCACCCTGCTTAAAACTTGTGTCTGACTTAAAAAGTGAGAAGAGAGCCAGTTCCCTTTCCATGCATCTTGTAGTCAAGAGCTGCCAAACACATTACAGATGTTTATCTTCAGGCGGCTCTGTTTAGATGAAGCATTAGTATCCTGCTCGCTAGCTGAATCAGAGAAGTCTTTCTCTGCACCTGAGCCTACGTGGTCATTCCCTTTAGGTGGAGCTTCTGGAAAACTGCAGCCCCGGGGAACCACAGCCAGCGAACACTTTGCAAATCCACTACGCAGACCCACTCCTTTTCCTGGACTAGAGCCTATGCAAACAGCAGGGAAATGGTATTCTCTGTGATATATCGTTGGAGCTTTCCTTCCAGCAGATCCTGCTTCTTTTTCACATCAGCTCCTCTACCGAATCTAGGACGCGGGAGACGCTCAATCCTGCCTTCTGGGCTCTCGTCCATCAGATTTGCAACGTTTGTGTGATACAACAGTAATCGCAAGCTGCTTGTGTTAAATGGCATGCTATGGGAAAAACCTTTCTGAAGGGCTCTTCGTCTTTGATCGCTCCTTGTATTCGCAGAAAACAAAGTATTTTTTTCATTAATGAAAAATGAACTCCCACTTTATCCTTCAAAATGGTGGTGGGTTTCTGTGCCTCAGACGTGATACAAATCTGTTGTAGTAGCCATTTTGAACACCTAAGTTTTCTATAAACAGCTGAAATTTGCAAGGTGAGGAGCCCATCGCTTCAAATGCCGCGCTGGAGATCGAGGGTGTATACTACAGAATAACAAAAAGAAAGAATAGACTTTGTTAAAGATGGGAATTTGATACCAAAAATTAAGTATGGCCATAACAATTACAGCCATCTAGTGGGCAAAAGTTTTTTAAAAAAATAAAAATAGTATTGATTGATATTCAATTTCAACAGTAAAATACTTGTAAATGAAAGAGATCTAGCAAATAACCTGGGGCGGGGAGGGACCTTGCGCCATTTTTTACTATTCTTCAGGAATACATAAAATCTTAAATATTTTCCTTCTTGCATTGTAGTCTGCAAATATTAGGAAAATGAGATCTCATCTGGTGCTACTGTTTTAATGAGGGACTTGCTGAGAATATTCGATGAAGTGTGTTATTGCTCACACTTCAGCTGAAGGGGCAGGACTGACTGTTTTAAGAGAGATTTCCTTTCTCCAAATGGTTCATTAAATGTTAAAGTTATATATATGACAACACAAGCTTTAAGTTAAGTAGATGGCAACAAATCAACAGGCTTCACAGAGTGATTAAGGATCTCTTTCTTCAGATGCTTTGTACACATTCTTTTGGCTCTTGATGTCATCCATCATTTCAGGAGCTCCTCAGGCTTCACAGGGTGTTTCATGTTCGATAGGATCTCTAGTGAATTTCTACTGAAAAAGCAAATTGGAAAGTAAGTATTTCATCTAAATCTTTGCATATCAAAAGGAAGAAAAAGTACATCCCTTTCTTTATCTTACTTTTATATGGAGCATATGGGCTGAAACGATGAACTTCAGATCTGAATTCCAAAAACTCCAGAGCATTTTGATTTAGCCCATAATAAAATCTGCACTGGGATTTCATAACAATGCTTTTTTATCCACCTCAGAGGAGGGAAAATATTCTCTTTGAGAGGGTTTGCTCTGTTAGAAGTTTTTGAGTTGTTGTGTTGGTTTTTGGTTTGGTTTTGGTTTGTTTTGTTTTAAATTAGTCACCTGTGTTCACGATTTTTAAAACATATATAGAGAACAAAAAAACCTTCTACGAATAATCTCCGCAGGCTTTTCATTGCATGCCTTGGAGTGGAAGAACAGGCTATAGGATTTTGGTTTGGTTTGGTTTTGTTTTGTTTTAAATTAGTCACCTGTTCACGATTAGTGTTCACGATTAGTGTTCACGATTTTTAAAACATATCTAGAGAACAAAAAAACCTTCTACGAATAATCTCCACAGGCTTTTCATTGCATGCCTTGGAGTGGAAGAACAGGCTATAGGATTTTTTAACCCTATGACAAGAAATAACTGGCTGTGAATTTTGGAAATCCTGTTTGGCATGTGTTCAAGCCCGTATTAATGCAAACCGCCCCATGCCAATCTCCTGACTCATCCCAAACGGCAGCTTCTGACACTCATCCCATCGTCGCCAGCCTTCCCTAGGAAGAAAACAAAGCAGCTCCTCCCTTCCTTCCTGAAGGCTCATGTGCTCAAACTGCTGCCGATCGGGTGCATCTTCTGTACTTCCAAGTATTTACTTCGGGGTCTGATCTTGTGCCTGCGGATCTCGAAGGGGAGTTTGTCCCTGTATAATTCGTCTCAACTCCCAAATCCCAGGGCACAGAGCAGCTTGCGGTGCATCCTTCTGCCAGCCCCGCTTTCATCTTCAGGGCATGAGAAACTCTTTGCAGCAAGTATGTAAAATTCTCTTTGCACCTCTGGTGCAAATCTCTTTGAAGACAGCTATATGTCAAATATAGCATTATGTTGCTTCTAAATCCTATATATATTTGTAGGACTCAGTGATCCTTATGAGTCTCTTCCTACTCAAGATATTTTATGATTCTATGATATATGTGATTTATATATTATTTACATAGTGTATAAATATCCGAGTAACCATTATCCAGAGGCAGACAATGTTTGCAAAGGAAAATGCTGTTTAAATATGGCAGTCCTGCAGAATCTCGTGTGTTGGATTAAATCTCGGCCCATGCTCGTTTGTGCCAATTGCGGGAGGGCTTTTTTCTCGTCCTACAGGCAAGAGGTGAGGAGTGAAGGGCAGAGGCTCAGCTGCTCTAACTGTGAATTTCTTGACCTCTGACAGTTTTGGTTTTTTTTTAATCACAGCCTTTTTCAAGCATAGGCTGTGCAGTATAACGTGCCATATAAAATCTCTGATAGATACGGAGCTAGATTTGTGATGCAGTTCCTGGTATTTCATTAACCTTTATCTTGACAAGTGAAAATAACATGCTGTGATTCAGGGTAAATTTTTCACTTGCAGAGAAAAATGGTGCCAAAAGAAAGCAAATGGGCTAGAAATTAATAAGTACAAATCTCGACAGCAAAAATCAACTTCGAGCTGGACTTGGCCCCTTGTGCATGTTTTGGACGTGTTGGGCTGTTGTGACGATGCTCTGCGAGGCACGACAGCTGTGGCTTTCACATTGCTCAGGAGCTCAGGGGTGACCACAGTCAGTGTTGGGGACAAGGGTGGCCCCCTCCAGGCTCCCTCCCCCGTTTTTTCCACCCAGATGAAGACATGGCCCTCAAGGATTGTCCACCCTGCCTTGGGCTGTGGCCCCTCCATGCTGCGTTGGGTCTATGGGCCCGTGGACCCACTGGGCTCAGCTGCAAAATGCTTCTTGCTCTGCAAAAAGGCTGCTCGCACTCACGGTCCCAATGACGTGGGTATTCAACCACTGACCCACCAAATCCCCAAGGAAAACCATTTCTAGGAGGGCCTGAGCTAAATACAGCCTCTCTTAGACTGCAGACTGGCTGGTGGCCGGCAGAGTCCCTCAGAGGAGACGACAGAGCTGGTGAGTAATAAGGATAACTGATGTTTTCCCAAGTCGAAACCAGCCTGACTCACCACTATTTTGTTTCCTTTATTGTTATTTGTACTGCTCTGATGCCAGACAGCAGATCTCAGTTATCGAGCTCAGGGTTTTATCACCATATAACAGGAGAAAGTGCCCTCTGAAACGCTTCCAAATTAACTCAGTAGGAGGAGAAAAAGAAAAAGTAAAGCCTCTTCCTCACTGCTGCCCTCTAATTTGGGGCTGAAAACCTCCAATGCCCTGCTCCCAACTAAGCACCTTCACTCACCCATGGTGGCATGTTTTCCAGCTGGCCTTGCCTTGCTCTAAGCTCAGGTTTATAAATAGTCAATACCATCTAGTTTTCCAAATAAGAGATCCGCTTAGAACACACGTTCCTGGACCCCTCGTGCTCCAGGGAGCACTCGCTGCTGGCAGCGGCTGCTCATATCCACAGCTTTCAATGGAAATACTGATCTGAGGTTGCAGGGGAGCAAAACATGCCATCAGAAAATGAGCAGGAGAAGGCAGATACACCACGGGTATGGCAGAGGCCACCCCTGCCCCATTCGCTCTGGCCGTGCCATCCTCCAGCGAGCGGCACAACCCTGTACAACCAGCTCCTGCTCCTCTCTTAGGTGAAGTCAGGATCTATTCCTGGGCAGGGCTGCCATGGAAAATGTCTCTCTGGAGCTGGTATCTGCCAAGGATAATGTCTCTCTCAAGCCAGTATTTAGCACAGGATAAGATTCTTACTGTTTGTGATACACAGCAGCCTCTTGAGGCTTTGGCAACACCCTAAGTGTTGCTGGTGCAGGGAGCAGTCATAGCCACCATCGTATCTGCAAAGCAGAAGATACGCATCTATCTTTTGAAAGCCAGGATCCTTACTCTGAGGAGTTTAATAAAATATCAGGGCCTGGATCCGGTAACATCAATAGAAGCAGAATTATTCCCAGATCCAGAGAGAAAAAGTACAAATGAAGAGAACCTAGATGTCAACAAGACAAAAGCTGGCTGGGAGATCAATGCAGAAAAGCTCTGCGAAAGGTCTGGGGTTTAATGAGAGATGAGTAGGATGGGACTTGGCATAGATAAAAGCTATTAGGAACAGCAGAGAAGAACATGAGATGCAGATAGTGAGAGGAGAGAGAACAGCTGGAAGAGGAGGCTGGGAGGAAGGCAGGTAGAGGGAGGTCAATTTTGGCTTGTGTGCGCCAGCAAAACAGCTACAGCCGCTGCGAGGCCTGGCCAAGGATTGGGAAAAGCCTGATGGTTACAGAGGAGCCGTGCAGAAAGCAAAGCTGCTACAGGGGAACAGGAGTGGTGGTGACCCTTGAGGATGGGCATCCCCACTGCTCCCAGGCTCTGTGCTGGCCCAGGTCTTGCAGGCAGCTTCTCTGGTTTTGGTTTGGTTTGGTTTTGTTTTTTAAAAGCAGAGCCCAGATGGGTTCAGCACTGGCAGCTCTACCTTCTGCCCAAAACTCCCCAGGGCCCCCACGCACCCCAGCATCCGCTGAGAATGACCCTAAAACTGAACTAAGCATGTGCCGAGTGCCACCTCTGTGACAGCGGGTCGGACTCGCCGTGGCAGAGGTGTCGGTGAAGCTTTGCTGATCCACATCCACCGAGGATGGGGGTCTCCCAGGCCAGCACCGTACCCATCTCAGACCGGCCGCGGCCCCTTCGCCACCGAACGGCAGCACGGCAGGCGGGCAGAGGGGCGAGGGTTTGCTCAAACTGATCTCGGCTTGCGTCTTGGCTTGGGAAGACATGCCTGGCGTTTTTGTCAGTGGTGTCTCTTGAAATAAATCATCAGCCGTTCTGGAGAGCCGTGCCTGTGTATTAGGACAATTACTGCTTTCTTCCAGCCTCGGCTGTGTAAAAATGCATTGCTTCTCTTTATGAGAAATTCTCATCTCCTTCTGTCAGTCATCTTGTTTCAGCAGGGAAAAAATCCCCAAGCCCTATCATATCAGAAAATGAGAAAATTATCAATATCTAAAGTGTATGTGAAAAATACGAGCTCTTTGTCCATTTGGGAGAATGGATCTTGGTTGGATCATCTTATAAATATTAGCAGCTTCTCAGACATTCAAAAATGTTAATGATCCTAAGGTACTAAAATAGCTTGCCATAGAGTTCTCCATATTAAAAATACTGTCTTGCCCTCTGCAGCCATCTAGAAGACTCTACTGTAGATGAATGGTCCTATACATCGCTTTATGTATTCAGCAAGCAGAGTCAGGATTAGTATATTCATGCAGACACAACAGGCTCTAATGATTGCCTGCGTATCTGGAGTTAGGATCGAGCTTCACTGCCGGAGATCAGCTTAATAAATACTATCAGCTTCCTCCCACTGAACGTAGGAACAGAAAAAAAATCTGTCAATAGCTGTAGCTTTGAATAGCAATCCTCGAGTAAAGTAAATCGCTTTACTTCAGATTTCTGCTGGCCTTGTTACGCTGCCTTGGGGAGAGAGGAGGGACTCGGGAGGTGACGGCCCCAAGCCCCGCAGCTGAGCCAGCCGGGACACGGAGGGGGTCCCTGCCAGCCCCAGGAATGACCCCCCCCTCCTCCCATCACAGGGTGTCTGAGCCAGTCCTGGGGTCCTCTGTCCCCTGAGGAGCTGCAGCTGACTCTACCCACTGCCCTTCCAGGGAAAGGCGGGTGTTTGGGTAAGGGGGCTAAGCCTCCTGTCCTCCTCTTCCAGAGCCATGCACAGATCCCTGTGCTGTCTGGGGGCTTGCGCTGTTGTTGCCTTCAAAACAGTTGATTTTGGAGTCAGGTCCCCATGGGAAACCTGGGAGCAGCTCCTTCCCTCCCTCCGGCGGTCTGCAGCCTCCAGCAGACCTCACCGCCTTTGGTTGCACGCAGCTCCCGTCCCGGTGCTTTGGGCTGGGACCCACAAATGTGCACTTCCAGATGCTTCAGCACAGCCTGAAGCAGCCAAGGCTGCCGCACGCCACAAGACCAGAGGTCTGAATCACATCCCCAGGCATGCAGAAGAGTGGTTTAATTCAGATCTAAACCTTATTAACGTTACCTGGAATCACAAGTTTGAGTCTTGGCACCTGTGAAGCCAGCTGGCTCGGGGCACAAGTGGAAGAACGTGGAGGAACTTGCTGCTTCTACAGCACTCCTGTGGTAGGACTCACAATTAGATTTGAATCTGTTCTGCTTTTTTCCTTTTCAAATATCTTTCCCTTTTGCTTTTATGAGCCATCAATTGTTTTATTTCCCTATCCGATTAGTTTGCTCCTCTCACTGTAGCTTTGGGCTTTTGCAGCTGAATGGCACCCGGTAGACCCGAGCAGCAGGACTGACGACGCAGTGCAACACAAAAAGGGCAACTGGTGCTCACAGACACCACAAACCACTTAAAATGTCTTTTGTTTATTAGCTATTGTTCAGTTAAATATAGTACCTGTAGCTTGAACAACAGGCACTGGCAGAGTACACGCTTTGTGCGCTTATGGGCTATTACCGAGCACCGTGAGGCCAGAGGCAGCGTACAGATTTGCCTAGAAAGCCCTCGTAATGCCATTATAACCAGCCCATTAGCAGAGCTACTGAGGAGACTACATAAATGACGTTTATTGCATTTCTGAGAGCCCACAGTGGGGAAGTTTGTTTAAACAATTTTGTGCAGGGAAAGGTGGATGTCAGCAGGGCTTTGGGCTCCCGAGCCGTGGGACGGCAGATGGAGCTGTGGGAGTGCTGCTCCTGGAGAGAGGTCCAGGGCACCCCAGGTGGGCCACCCATGCCGGGCTCTTCTTCATCCCACACCAAGGTGCCCTGGGCCCCGAGGAGAGGCTCCCTAACCTTAAAGAACTTTGAGTCAGGTTGGTTATTGTTGGGATGCTCGAGCTGGAGGCAAGGGTCCCGCAGCCCTACTCACAGATCGATGCCCGCCCTGACCCTGCTGGGACCGCAGTCTCATCCCAGTTGGGCGTTGTGTTGTGCCTGCTCTGCTCTTCAGCTGCCTATGGACAAGAAACGGGGTGTTTTCAGACATCTTAGCAAGTCCTTTCTCAAAACTTGTGGTGGGACTCCAAAGGGAGTTACTGTTTGCATGAATCAGTCCAGAGCTTTTTGGATGCACTAAGTGAACAAAATGTGAATTATTATTTTTCATTAATTTCCTCAGTTCTGAAGCTGAATTGAGTTTTCTGATCTAAGTAGCCCTCCTTTCACAAACAAATATAATGGCTTTGAAAAATTGCCTGTACCTTTATACACCCAACATCTGGTTTTGGTAAAAATTCTGAAACTTTTTAAACGCTACTTGCAGTCTGGAGGAAGGGAGGGTGATATTTAGTAGATGATCTTTGCCTTCATTTTTAAGAAAAGAACCAAACCATCAATTCTGCTGCTGGCAATTGAAAAAGCAGTTAGGCTGAACTCTCTTTTAAGTGAACAAACACTTGTGGATCTGTTTATACCTGCCCTGAAGCACCACCGTAGGTGGAAATGCTGTGATTATTTCTTTCTCCTGCTTTCCACTGTCCTATAGAGATCTCCTGGAGCAGCTTGTTGTTATCACTGTACATGGTGAAATTAAAATCAAGCCCATATTAGTATATTAATACTAAGCCCGTATTAACAACCAAAAGTCGACTAAAAAGTTGACTAAAAGTTTCTAAAACTAGCTGTAACAAAGGTGAGACAAGCTTGAGGGCTGCTAAGAGACAGCTTTTGTTGCTTAGCCCCATCTATCTAAGAAGGCTGAGAATTACAAATGATGAGCATGGCTGGCAGCTGCAGGGGGAACTGATCAGTAGCGATGGGGACATATTTTTTCCTGTGTTCCTTTTTCCATCAGTGCATGTTTTCAATTTAATACCTCTCCCTAAAGAGTCCCTCTCTTTTGTTGTCTTCCTATTTTTCTCCCTCCCCCTTCTCCCTTGGTTTATTTCTCAGAGCAGCTGATCTTCTCCACTCGCCACCCAGGTTAACTCTAGTTTCAGTATCAAAGATCATTTAAGCTGAAAATAGCTTTTACTGAGTCCATGTTACAACCCAGGAGTGTCTGGTCACCAGATAGGATCTCCAGCTGCCTCTCAGACGGCGTGTCGGAGGGTTATCTGCGTTCCGGTACTCTCAGTACTATGGCCACAAGCCATTATGCTTCATCGCAATTCAGGAGGGTCGTGGACTCGATTACAGCGGATTATGGACCAGGTGGGAGGAGCTGATGAAACAGGGAAAAAAAATTCATCAACGTTCGGCAGGGCAGCCTGCTCTGTAAAGAGATTTTTAATTTTCATGGAATGCAAAAGGATTTTTTTTTTTAAGTGACCACAAATTTTTATCACTCTATGTTGCTAGATTATTAGGAAATGGCTAATGGTAATATTTACTATTGCCTTCTGGGGTACAGAGTCCAAATTACTCAGTTATGAAAATAAGCCCTATACTGTTTAGAAGTATGAAATGTTGACCTTCAGTCCCAAGTACGAAGAAATGATGCTCCTGGAGCAAGAGGATGAATGTGCTAGCCTCCCCTGCGGCACAGGGGAATGGCACCTGTGCATTGTGAACAGACGGTGCACCTGCAGCAGCCTGAACGGAGTTAGATGTGCTCAGTGTTTCAGTGACCCCCTAAATGTGTAAGAGCATCTTTACTTTGGGAAGATTATGCATATATGGCAGACAGGTGGAGGGAAGGAACAATGAATTGGCTATGGGGAGGGCTGTAATGAGTCCCTGAGGAGAGAGTCCGAGGCGAGATTTCAAAATCCTCACTACACTTAAAAAGTAAATAGACTGTCTTGATAGCAGGCGATGCAAAAAAAGGTAGCAATTCAGTGAAGTTTTACTGCAATATATTTTGGAGGATTTGCCAGATGGCTGGCAGCAAGACTTTTAAACTCTGACTTTTTTCTGAGCCAGCCTTATTATCATCCATCAGACAGTCACTTTGGACTGACATTGCAGAGCGTGGCTGTCTCCTTTACATTTGCCTTGCTCCTGTTTATTTCCAGCTGATTTATTTATATCGGGAACTGATACAAGTGGCACAATTTCTTTGTTTCATTAAAAGATTCCTTGATCTAAACTTTAAAAGATTTGTCTTCAGAGAGATCAAAGTCAACCAAGTGTATGTCTGGCATCTCTTGAGTTTTTCTGATATCCCAGTCTTCAGGTAAATCTGGCAAAGACATTTTGTTGCAGAGTAGTAAACTGTGGTGACTAGGTTAAAGCAGAGCTGGCCATTGAATTCCTGGGTACTGATACATACCTATCATCCAGGCTTCTTAATTATTATTTTCTAAGAAGTGAAACAGTGTTGACAGAGCTTGCACTGTCAAAAGCAAGTCAAGGTAAAACTGAGTGCCAACTGCAAGCATGGAAAATTACATCCCACTGCCCAGCAACTCACAGTCAAGCAAGTAAAATACGATTTGCACAGCTGAGCGGAGGCATTGTCAGGGTGCTAACCTAGGAGCCAAGCACTCCTAAACCCCATCTGTCACGACCTGTTGCTTACTCCTGGGAAAACTGCATACAGCCAGTTCTCTAAAAGACGTTATTAATTCCGGGTACCTTATTTATTAATTTTGGGGTGTGACTCTCCATGTCCCCTGATTTCTAGACCAACAGTGGCATGCTGTGACCAGGACAGAGCTGTCCCATTCCTTTCTGTTGCTCGAAGACGTTTCTTCCCAGCTTAGCTCAATTACTCCAAGAATGAGCAAGTCCCCAGCACACACTTGAAGCCCTGCTGCCTGTGACCAGCCAGCACCACGGAAAGGACAGGCTGTTTGCGGGCGCTTTGGGGCAGTGAAGCTGAATGGAATTGCTGAACGTTACTGTGGATGGTTGGAGGATGTCCTGGATATGAATCATCTTGCTCTTTCTGACCTACTGTCCTAATCGAGAGTCATTTATTCTTTAGACGCTCGTCACTGTCTGGGCCATACCTTTTTGCAATGAAGCAGCAGCCTGGAGCTGCAGGTGTTTGCCCCACTCCCTCATTACATGACAAATTAGAGGAGATTCAGTAAACTGGCATGCTGAATCATTGATCCTCCCCAAACGTGACCCCAAATCCCTGCCCCTTTGTTTTGCTGTTTTCTGTGGCAGTCAGGCCAGGACAAAATCTATATGAATTTTACTGTTGTGAATGTTCCAGTAGAATCAAAGGCCTTCGAAAAGGGATTCTGTGGAAGCTTTTTTGTCAGTGCCTTTACACTCATTATAGTTTACAGCACAAGCCTCAGGGCAGGACCAGCACAGTTGCTCCTGTTTGATTACACGGGCGCTACTGCTTCTTCAAAAACCTCCGTTGCCTTGCGGATCAGTAATGAGAGATATTTCAGCCTTGCTCCTCCAGCACGTTTAAGACATGTACTCTTCCCTGATCATCTTGTATCTTCTTCTGTTTATTAAAGGGGGGACTGATGGCCTGCTTCAAGACCCCTCTGGTGACAGTCTGCCTGGTCACATCCCTTTGAAGAATGTCTATCCGAGGGCTCATCTTCACTGCAGCATCAGCTCGGGCTTTCAGCCGAGGGTCCCCTGCCTCCCAGCTCTGCCCACACTCCTCCCAGCAGCCTAACGGTAAATTGCAGCTGAGCAACTCCCCAGTTGCTGTAGACGAAAAGTTTAAATGCTGGAGTCACTAGCATGACTGCTGCGATGCAGACGTCGGCATACATCGCTCCATGCTGCAAATCCCCCGGTGCCTCCCTCGAGTCTTCCCAGCAATGTTCTTCCTTGTCATCTAGGCACTTCCCTGCTTCAGCTGAATCAGGGACATTAATACTTCTGCTGGATGTCACTTGGACAGGCCGGTGTCAAACATATAGCAAGAATGATCTGGATAGGAATATTAAGCTTGAATGTCTGGTTTTTCCCCCTTTGAAAACACGCTGCTTGTAATATAAGTGAGCGCCAGCTGCCAAATGCAGCCTGGGCTGGGAGTAATGAACAACCCTAACCCGTCTGGGGAAGCCATGGATAGTTTTAAGTATTTCGCTGCTACCTTTGAAGGATTCAGAGAGTCTTTTTTTTCTCTCAGAATTTGTTGCTTTCTTCACTGTTGGAGATTCCTCTTTTTTTTCATTATGTCTTTTAAATTTGCCTGTATTTTGCAAAGGTACAGCTTTTGTGCAGATCAACCAGAAGAGATCAGATCCTTAATTCTGGCTGGATTTTGACCCAGCTCTAGATCAGCTCTGAATTTCACATTCACCTCTCCATGCCATATTTATGGTGGTTTTTTACAATCAATTTTATTCTCTTATCTTGGGGGTTCGTTTGTCTCTGGAAATGCATTCCAACTGAGTTTCTCTTTACTCTGCGGAAGGAAGTACTTGGAGAAAGGCTGATCCAACTTGGAAGAGAACTTCTAGGTAACACACACGTGGTCTTCTGGTGTGAAGGAACAATTGCATTATTGTCTCTCTGTAGTTGGAGATAAATGAGATTTATCATTTTTGGGGCAAGGCAGGTATAATTTATTACCAGACAATAAAAGTTAAAATTCCTGGTAAGGAACAAGGTTGGGCTGTGCAGTCACAATTGCTTCTGGAGAACCTAAGCCTGATGTGCGTGCCGAAGTTACTCTTCATTTCTGAGTTATTACCTGATACGAAACCAGTGCCATGTATAAGGGAAACAAATTTCAGCCTCTTCCCTACCTGATTTTCAACAGCTACTAATGAAATACTTCAGTCAGCAAGAAAGGAGATGTTCATAGCTAATTGGAAACTGAACCAAGTTCTGACACTTCTTTGACTGGTTTCACTCCCAGATCTTCCAGCTCAGGGCTGGTGTCTTCTGCAAATCCTTGTGGGTGGGATTACTGGTTAATAATTGCTGTTCTCCCAATTATTTAGGTCATGGCCCTTCTTCTGCTCCTTCTTTTCACTACCTGAGTGACAGGGTCGGAACAGAGACTACCCAAAGACACAAGTGCTGGTTTGTCTTATTGCCACAGTCAGCTAAATTTGAGCTCTCTGCCCAGTAGCCATGGCTCAGTTCACCTCGGGTCTCTGGCATTGCTTCTTAACATTGCCCTTTTTCCACTTACATTTCAAAAACTGAATATTGTTCTGTTTTTAAGGATAATCACACAGTTACACCTCCAAATAGAGTTTTGTGATATGAGGCCATTTTCAAGAAAAAAAAAAACAACTCCATTTAAAATACTTGGGGCTGTGTTGTCTTGCTTGTGTTTGCAGGTGCTTTTATTAAAAGAGTCTGCTATGAGCAGTGTCATGTATGTATGCAGCCTCAGATTGGATTGGAATGAAACTGTGAGAATTTATGGAAAAGTGCTTTGTGAGAAAACATTTGCAGCTATGTAGCCTTAGAAACTAGAGAGTTAGAGTTGGAGCTCAGAGAGTGGCTATGAATATGGAGAGCCAGGAGTTGGAATAATCACAGGGGAGGCAACTGCACCAGCCAGGATGAAAGATGAGAGTTTCAGCAGAAAATTGATCAAGATAACGAAGCAGGGGGAAGATGTCTTGTGACAGCAGCCTGATTTGTAGCATCTTGCCTCAAATAGGAGCATGAAACATAAGTTTGCTTGGAGGGGAGAAAAATCAATCCGAAGATTTCACATAGGATTGTGAGACTATAGAAAGCTCCAAGACACCCTGGAACGCTGCACCATTTACCCTAATCGGAGGGTGAGTCAGCACTCAATTATGTGCAGGCAATTTTATATTCAGTTTTCTATGCGTTGGCGACAAAGCAATTTAGATAATATGGTCATATAGCAGAATCACCTTCTTTACAAATCTGAGTTACATTAGCTACAATAAAAAGTATGTCACTCCAAGTGCTCATTTTCCAGCATATAAGATAATCATCATGTGGGATCAAGAAGAAATCTCTTCTTCCCATTGTCAAACTCCATGTAATTGTGCAACATGGCTGTTTTATCCCTTCTTCTGAAGTTGTTAGTTACGGCTACTCTTGAGACTAGACAGATCCACGGCTGTGTGCAGATACTGTCTGAAGTCTTGTGCATTACTAATAGTGTATGAGATAATAGCTCCTACTGGTTTGTGTATTCAAGAGAAAACATTCTGTTATAATGAAGTGGGTTTTATATATATGTAGGTACGTGAGGACTGCTCAGTCTGTCCATCACATGGTAAAGACCTGTGAAATAGAAGAATCTGTGTTCTCTCCCTGCTGCTGCTTCACTGCCAAGTCCCAAGAGTACCGTTCTGGGAGATTTCAAGGTGTGGCTCCAGGTTTACACAGCATTTTGCCATCAGTTCAGGAAAGATGTTACGCTAATCTGACCTTTTGCTTAATCTTTTAAGGCATGTATTATATCATTTTGGAGCAATTATACCTTTAGGAATCAGAAGTTGGAGAGGAAACGAGTGATTTACTATGCTTTGAATCAATGATTTAAACTGAATGATCATTTCAATGCCACTGACAGATTCAGTCTTCCATGAACTACTCCTTATCTGAACAGGATACATGAACTGTGTTAAAAACAGGATGCAAAAACTGTGTTAAAGTCCACTTTCAGTGTCTCAGGAGGAAACACGCAGCTTGAATCTTCATTCCCCTCCATTATTCCTGTCGCCATGACTCGATGGACTTTAATAAGAGCTGAATAAGGGCCAGATCTGGAGCACAGCAAACTTGAAGAGAAATTTCCATTGGCTTTTTTTTCCATGGATAATACCCTTAAAGAGTCAGGGTCAAACCTTCAGCCGTCATAAGCTGGCATCTTTCCACTCAACTAGCTCTTCATGCCTGCACAAATAGAGTCACTCGGTTTCTGTTCATCTGAAAAGAAGCACTTTTGGGTTTTTATTAATATGAAGATAGTTTTCAACGATCTTGCTCTCACAAGAATGATTTTCAGACTGTATTCATCAAGACACTGACATCTGAACTCATTTTACTTTGAAGTCACCATCATTCACATTGTCACAGCTTGACAGCACAGCAGGTTAACTCAGCGCTTCTCAAATTAATGCTCTCAGACCCAGTATCAACACCTGTAACCTTTGGCTTTCCTAAATGTGATATTCTGCACATCATGTAGTAGTCACTAACTAAACCCTCAAAGTCCTGAGCAAGTACTGGGCTCTGCATAAAACACTGTTACTGATAGTAACAGGATTGCAGAAAGGCATAAAAACCCAGTCAACGGCCACACGCTCCAGAAAGAACAGATTGCTTATCACCTGAAAGCTTAAAATATGGATGGTTTCTTACTGAGCTGTATCATTCTTGGTTGCTTTAAATTCTTAGTCAAGAACCAGGTGAGACCATCTAGGGATGTTCTGGATTTCATTGCAAAAATTAAGGCATCTTCCAATGCTTCTTTATGATAAACTGACAATGTGGGAAACATCCTTCCTCCCCTTCTCATTCAAGACGTGTCTACCTTGTTTCTTGAAAGACTAGAGAAAGAGTAAAGGGGTTCATCTGATCCTTACTAAGCAAAAAAACCCCCAAACATTGCTGGGAGAGCCAAAGGGTGCAAATTCATAGCAGCAGCTCAGAGAGGCCATCATGGCTAGCAAGAAAAAGTAGTATTACCTGGATCTTTGCCTAAATAAAGTTGAGTTTCCAACTGTTTCAAAGGGAGGGCCCTGGCAATTCCCAGATCATCTTTTTTTACCCTAACTGAAGATAATCAGAATGTTAAAAAAAATTTAGCAGAACTTCTGTGTTTATTGGGCATCTTTGGTAAACCGATGCCCCTCCATTGCTCCTTCTTTCAGTCTAGGCAGACAGAATGAAAGTTTATTTCCTCATACTCAGATTTTTCCCCACTTAATATCTCTTTTTTCACATTCAGTATCTCTCAGGAAAAAGACTGGACAGTTTTCCTGGATTCCCCCTCTCAGGAAAAAGATGTACCCGTCTTCCTGGAAAATGCTAAGTACACAAAATTCTTAAATAAATTCTTAATGAAACTTTTCAAGCTACCTTCGACTATCATAAATTGAAAGGTAAAAGATCAGACCTTCACCTTCACTGTCTATTTTTGATCCCCATAAAATAATTAAAGCGAGCAGTCCTTACATTGTAAAAAGCAGCCATCTGACTCTTTAAAATTGTTTATGAATCATTGTTTGGAATGAGCAAGGTAAAGCATTTGAAGCTGACTAACTAAGAAGTTACATGGCTATCAACTAGGACAGTCCTAACCTCATAGTTTTATCTATTAGTAGATACTGTGGAACTAACTGACATTGAACTGGCAGAATCCCAGCGCAAAGGTGAACTGGAGGAAAAAATTATATTGGATTTTAATAAAACTTTCCTCAAAGGTCAACCTCTCTAAGGTATAAAATCAATCTTTCTTCCTTCCTTCTTCTTCAGCCCATTTATTCACAGCTATAGAAAATTCTGATACTCTTGAAATATTTCCCATTTTCCTCCACCCACCCCACTCTTATTACAGTATCTATCTACCTGCGACCATTATTTTTCTCAGCATTTTTATTTAGATTCCTTACTCCTCATCTCACTATTTTTACCTGGTCTTCTCAGGATCTGTACCCCATTTTCAATTCTCAAAATGTCACTCATCAGACTGCTCTTCAAGAACAGATCCTGCCTCATACCAGCTTCAGGACAAAAAAGAAAATAAATTAAATTTTACTTCATCCTCAAAGGTGGCTGAAACTTTAGGAAGAGCAAAGCTTTGGTGTAAAGTCTTTATTAAAGTGTACCAGGTTTCTCCTGGTTTTATTTTTTCTTCTTATCCAGCAGCTGCATTCCATTCTGTGTCTTGCTGAGGACCCCAGTAACTTTTGCCAAGTAAGCTATAACATTAGTAGCATGCTACTTAGGAAAGAATGATGTCCTTGTAAGCTCTAAGCTCCTGCAGATCAGTCCTCTTTACTGATATTGGCCTAGCAAAATTATATTTTTTTCTTTTTTCTTTTAAAAAAAACCCCTCTTTTTAAAAAAAAAACTTTTTTTTTTTTAAAAAAAGAAGAGTCACTAATATCTAAGAAATTACCAGCTTAGAAGGTTTTTTTTTCACAGAGCACTGGTTGCACAAAGCCGTAGATACCCAGATCTCAAAACTGCTTCTCAGTCCTTGGCATACAAGCTCCAGCTCTTGATAGCCAAGCTTCTAAAATCTTGGCATCACCGGAGCCAGTAACATCATAGACCATAACAGCAGGGGAACTTCTGCTGCTGGTGTTTGGCTCTGCCTGCCTAGCTGAGCTGCGTGGGGCAGGTCAGCGCCGGTGCATCTCATGAGAATCGGTACCTGGGCATTCTGGGCTTCCAGGACGGGATGCGCGATGCTGGGCCGTTCTCACAATCACAGCCCCTCGCTACTGTACCCTCTGTCCTCCGTTCTCCCCCTTTTACCACAATCCTTCCCTCCTTCCACTTCAAAGGCTATTTCTGCCCCTCTGTGGCAAGATTAACTGTACCTCTGTCAAGACCAATAGACATTTATTTAATTTATCCTCCTCCCCTCATCCCTTCCCTGCATGCTCCCACATCCCCAGGACACTAACGCCATTCCTCAGCCCCCTGAACGACAGCGGAACAAGTCCAGGCACAGCCTGGGTTGCTGTGGAGCCGCACAGCAGTTTGCAGCAAGTCGCGGTGGCTGCTTGCCCTGGGGCTAAGAGTCTGCAAACAAGAGTTATCACACACACATCCAGCCATGTGTGCATTTATCTTGGCATTTAAAGCTGCACGCAGCAGCCCCTGCCATCCCACTGCTCTTGATGGGAGGTAACTGTTTACCCCCTTCACGTAATGAGAGGCGAGCTTGGGGCTCTCCTAGGAGATGACCTGGTTGGGACGATGCCCCATGAACTTCTCTGGTTTGGCTGAATTCTGTTCTTGGTTATGCTTTACTCCATCAAAACAATGTTACATACAAGCTAATTTCGTGGTTCCCATCTAAAAAAATCTTTGTGGTCAGAGAGCTTCTGAAGCTGGACAACATCTGATAGGTATCTACTCCCTCTATCATCTGTATTTATGGAAAAATCACTGCTTTAAGCTGGTAAAGTGAAATGTGAGAGAATCTACACTACATTTCAAAATCATTGTTGAAATATATGCTGGAGAGCAACCAGCCTTGGTTGCTCACACTGATAGGTGATGGGGAGAAGGAACACGCATTAAAATCAGCAAATGGATAAAACTAGGCTAGAGAGGGATGAATATAATGGGAACAGCTTTCCATTTTTTTTAAAATCAAAGCCCAGGCTCCCATGCTAAAAGGAGAATTGTGTTCCTAAATAGGAAAATGTTTAAAAAGAGACTGTACTATATTCAGGAATGTACATTACAAAGCCTTATGTCCACTGTCAGGATAAATATATATTGTGTGAGGAACAGCAACATGCATTCAGCAGAGAAGATGAAATGGACAAGATGGGTGGTAGAAGTTCTGAGCCTTGCTTTCTACTGCTCTTAAATTCTTGTTCTTGTTGACATAGGTTAATAAAAATTTTCTTAGATATTTTTAATTCCTTTAAACAACTTTTAAGATTAATAAACTGTATTTTGGTTTTAGATACTGTATTGATCAATAAATAACACTGATATAGATTTTTAAAGAGCGCTATTCGTTATTTTAGGAACCAAGTTTAGATTGCCTTAGTAGAAAAAAGAAGGTCCCTTTGTAGAGACTATATAGTCTCTACAAGGTCTTGTAGCAATGTAGTTCTTTGGCAATGCAGGGATCTTGGCTCTAGAGATTAGGTTGCAGAGACCCAGGCAGTAGAAATTGTAGTTCAGCTGCTGGTGATGGCTGTCTTGCTGGCCAGCATCGCAGGATATGGCCATGAACAGGGGATGAGATCAAAAACCCTTCTCGTTTAATATAGATTAAGAAAGTCTTCTTACTTCTAATCTCACTCCTGCCTCCCTGCCATGCTCTGAAATATTTCTGTTGATTTGCTCTGCTGGGGAGAAAAATTGTCAAGGTTTGCCAGGAAAGATGAGAATATATATTTTTTCTTTTCTTTTAAGATTAATCTTTCAGTTGAATAGAACTGGCACATGAGTAAAATTTTGCTGCTGGAGTTGTTATTTTGTATTGATTGCGTTTTTAAAGATTTTTCTAGCAGGGAGAGGTAGACATTTTGTTATTGCTGTATATTAATCAAAAGGACTGAAAAATACTGCGGGCCCTATTCTTACCTCTTTGTGGATCAAAAAGCCAGTTGAGGCTTTAAGAATACAAGTGATCCTGCATTAGACTCTGGTTTTAGGTGCTCATAATTTAACATTATTACAGTTTGGCCACCTACTTCTGATGTGTCGTATGTGGACAACATAATGATCACTGCAGTTTAAAAGTCTTAATTTTTTTTCAGACAAACAAGGCTAAATTGAAACTTTCATTGGATGTGGACAACATAATGATCACTGCAGTTTAAAAGTCTTAATTTTTTTTCAGACAAACAAGGCTAAATTGAAACTTTCATTGGATGTGGACAACATAATGATCACTGCAGTTTAAAAGTCTTAATTTTTTTCAGACAAACAAGGCTAAATTGAAACTTTCATTGGACCACTAGAAGCGGGCTTGATTCTTGCTGACCTGGAGAGGTTATTCTTAGGGTGATCACCTGTCTTTAACATTTAACATTGGATTTGTTCAATAGCATGCAATTTTAGCATTGACTGCATTAGAAACTTCCTTTACATAAGCCACAGAAAAGTACATCACCATTTTCACAGCTTTAAAGGATCCCACAGCTACCTTGATTATAAATGTATTAGCTGGGTATATTTAATTCAGTTCCTAATGCTTCTCATGTAGTGTTAAAGCCATTTAAAAGAAAGTCTCTGCTTTTACAACCTTTCATTATTTTTTTTTAGCAACTCAGCAGCACAGTTACTCGGGTTGTAAAGCTCCTTATGAAATCTCACCTGAAAACATTGATCTACGGAGTTGTGCAGTTTTTCCCACTTCAAAGGGAGATGTGCTGCTGCCGCTACCCCAGTTAGCGCAGAACTGAGCACAGTAACATGCTGAACTGCGCACTGACACAGCTGATGTCATCTGTCAATTTGTTCAGTGTTTGCTGTACCAGGGACATTTCTAAGTTCTAATTTAAAAACAAAACAAAACAACAAACCACAACATTGTATTTGTCTTTTCACCTTATCTGGTTTGGTAGTTAATTCACATTGTCTCTTAACTTTTTGTGGTAAAAGTAATGACAAGTTGTTCAAAACAAAAAAAATCCAAGGCTCTCATTCGGATTCCCAGCTGTGCTACAGCAATTCCCAGTAGTCTCCCAGTTGCCAATGCTTATAATTTTATACTCTTCATACTTTATTTTCCATTTGGGGTGCACAGTGACGACAGATGACCCAATTTTCATTGAAGGCCCATGCAACTCTTTGTGGCTAAAAATAAATGAAAAATAGGGGAAAAAATTGTAACTATTTTGAGTCTGACTGAAGATTTTCAAGTTGTTTGCAATATTGCAATCCTAGTAGCATCATCATTGACACACCTGAATGAAAACTATGCGTTTTACAATGAATTAGGCCTTCTAGCTGAAATTTTCGGCTGTGGGAAATCCCAACTATTACCCTTGCCATCTTCCCTTTCCTTAACATTTTGGTCTTCAGGCTCCTGCCTCCCACACAGTCTCGTATCTATTCCAAGCTCCAAAGGGTTAAAGTCCTGGCATTTCTTCCAACTGGCATTTCCAAATCTCTCCTGGGGCCCATGCAGCGTTTATGCCAAAATGCTTTATTATTATACAAACACCGAGCAAGAGGAGGAGAAAAAAAAACCAACAACCCTCCAGAGTTTGTCCTCCAAAACCCGGTCCTGCTCACCGGTTTGAAGCTAACCATACCAACCTGAACCCTAGTAATACCCGTAAGTGATATTTCAAGAGCAAAACCAGCGATGTTTTAATGAGCGGAGGGCCTGGCTCTCCCGCCACCGGGCCTGGTTCTCATCCCAAACGTCTCTCGGTGC
>NW_009616978.1:0-7084 GCF_000690535.1 Cariama cristata
GTTTGGACATGGGCTGTTGCTGCGCGCTTCCCCAGAAATGAATTCACCTTGGCCATTCATCATCACCACAGGCAATCTAATTACAGCCCTGTCTGAAAAGGAGAGGCTCATTTATAATAGAGACTTTGTTATGAAAGTGTAATACCTCGAACTACATTTTTGCAACATTTTTTAAAGGAAAATTAATTAATTGTCTGGTGCGTTTTAAAATAACCAGCCTCCTGAGGTTGGCGCAGCGGCACCTCTCAGGGTATTCCCTCCCCACCCAGATCGCCTGCTGTGTGACAGTGAAATGCTAAAATTATTTTGGCAGAGAAATAGTCTCAGAGGCTGTTGTTTATTTTCTACAGCAGAGGAATATCTCAGAATGCAGCCTGCACCTCTGCCCTGTGGGACTGTCTCTAATTGCACGCTGTGCACTGCAGAAGCATTCAAAACCCACAGTTCAGAAAGCAGAATTAAACATGAGGGGGGGGGTACCCACATCTAGCATGCACCCAGTTTGGTCTTTAAAAGAGGCAAATGGAAGAATTCACTCCTCTGAGAAGCACAAAAATGGATGGTGGAATAAGGCAGCTAATCTCCTACTGAGATGCATGCAGCACAGTCACCAGTGAATCAGTGTAAGAGCTGCGAATCTGAGCCAGCACGCTTGGGTCCCACCAGCCTTTCTCACGCCCGTTTTTGTTCCTCTGTTTGAGCAGTCTCAGTGATGGGACAGTGCAGGTGGTTACTGCTCAGGGGTGGTTTCAGACAGAAGTGGGACCAACTGCAAAATGATGCAAGGCAGAGAAAAGGCGTGTGTCCCTGTCACTGCCGAGGATGCGTTACAGAATGCATGGCATGCACCTCACCAGCTGAAGAGCCTGGAGCAGCCTGCAGCACCTCTTAATGTCAGGCAGGTTGTGTTCTGAGCTGCTGTTCTTGCCCAGGATAGACCATCTCAGGCCACTCAAAAAAAAAACATATGAAAGCAGTGGGTGGATGGCCTTAACCTATCTCCTTTCTTGTTATCTCTAAGGTTTGCTAGATATATCTCCAGTGTTAGTTGTATCTCTTCTAACCACACATTTTCATGTGGAGACGCCAAGCAGTATGAGAGAGGAATAAACTGCAGTGGCATCTGGGATGAGAGGTACTCCAGAAGCTCAGGAAAGGATCGGCTGAGTTTGGAAGTGAACAATAGAAAATAAGATGTGGAAGAAAGAGCAAGTCTTTGCAAGAAAGAAGGGAACTATATTGCAAGAAGGTACTGAGGCAATGGTTTGACATTTTTCCTATACAGGAGAGAAGAAATGAACACCTGAGATTTACAGCAGGTAAGAAGGGAAGAAGGTTTTCTGAGGAAAAGGCCAAGGACAGGCCAGGGTTGATAGGACCACTTCTGAAATCTTGCTCACTGGCCTTTATCTGTTGTTGGAGTGCTAAAAAGAGATGGAGCCAGAGTAGGGGCCATTAGGAACAGGACCTCCAGGAGACAGAAAATTTTGGATGTTTTTGCCAGCTGAAACCTTCCTATAAGTAGCATGCCGTACAAAGTATGTGCTGTATTAAGATCGTACATATCTTCTTACACAGTGGCACTCTTTACTACACCATGAATTCTCTGTTACTCTCATGCTCTCTCAAGTAATGCTTTTAAGGCTAATCTGATGTTTGGACTTGGACAGAGGCTCTTGTTCTCTTTGCTTGGAAGAATAAATCACAAGACAGGTAAGATACTACCCCATGGTCACAAAACAGGTTTTGTGAGCGTTTTACCACGTGCTGCTCTAAATTCCATCCAAAACCAAATGTAGACAGACAGTCTTTGTGCAGAGCAACCTGTCCTCCTAGGTGTATGGACGAGTGATGGTAATCACGAGTTTTCTCTTCCCAAACTCCACACTGACCAGCACAAGCCAGCTGGAGCTGGAAGCAGTGTCACCACATTAGTGCGATGCCAGGTCTGAGCTAACAAACCAGGTCAGCATTTATCCCGAGAGGTCTGCCTTGAGTATACCTTACACCCACACACTCTGTTCAATTAAGGCAGGCAGATGTCTTTTCAGGTTGGAGGCTTACGTCCCTTCGAGGACAGGGAATAAATGCACGACTGGGCATGGGTGCAGAACAAGAAGGACTGCAATGACGAGATTAGAGTGGCTGCCCAACTAAGGCATGCCTTCATCTCTGCAGGATTTTTTTACTTGACTGCTTAATGGTTCTTACTTCACAGGGTTTTCATTACACATTCTTGTCTGTATCTTTGCAGTATGAACCATGGAATGCTGCATGCTTTAACCCGTAGTTTTGCTGTTTTGATGTTGAGCTACATGTCTGGTCTAATTAGGTATTCATACAGTGATAAACGCTCATTTCTTATACACATTATGCAGAACCTTGCATGTTTTCCTGTATTTTCTTCTATTTCTTTTGTAGTGTTTACAGCAGGACATGATTCATTTGAAAGAGGAAGAAGAAAGATGTTTATAAAGGGGCCCTGCACAAGCAGAAAAAATGCAAAGTGTAGTCCTCACAAAACTAGAGGCCAGCCCAGAGCTCGGCACCTCTACACCTTTTGCTAAGGTCTGGTGAAAAATGTCGTGGAGGTCCACTAGCTTTCAGCAGGCTTATGGGGTAATTTCATCCAGATCACTTCAGCGGGAACCTGTGCACTTGCTCCACTGCAGCTCCAGATGTGCTAAACCTGCCAGGTGCTGTGTTATGGTCTGTATGGCAACAGTGGTAGCAGCTCTCCAAAAGCCCCCAAGAAATGCGGGATCTCCTTCAACAATATGTGGAATATCATATATTTGGGTCTTATCAAAATTTGGACAAAATTTACTGACTCATTTAATTTATTAATCTGGAGCGTAGTCTGCTGTTGGTATGTCCCTGGGCATATCTGAACACGTCATGCCACTCATGGTGTCCTCTTTCTGCTTGCCACTCATTCAAGAGTTAACACTGCAGAAACGCCGGCACTGCAGCAGTTGGTTTCTCTGTTGTCTGGTGGAAATCTAAAAGCTAGCTGATATGACTCTACAAATCTTGCTGCATATCCCCAATTTTGGCCACCTTCATATGCATGTTTTCAGTCCTGCCATGCGGGTTAGGTCAGTATTTTAATGGCACAGCCTTTGGGCTTGATTTCAATCTCATGTTTTCTAGTATCCATTGACAGTGTCTTCAATGAAGTAATAAAACTGCAATAATATAAACATGGTATGAGCAAGAGGAAAGTCAATCGTACAGTTTTTAGAGGGAAAAATGTATGCCTGAACTTGACAAAAGCTTGAATCTCAATGCAGAAACTTACTGTTGTCATGCTTTGCTTGATCAATTTGTTTCTTTTTGAGGGAAATCCACAGACACATACACGTGCACACACAAAACAGCTATGTTAACAGATTTGTGTAATAAAAAATGGATTAATTTGGAAAAAATGTAACATTACTGACTGTTACTATGTAACATGTCATACAGCCTAAAGCTATATGCTATGCAAAATGAAAAAGCATGCCAGAAATAGTTTGAAAAAGTATATGCTGTACATTGCATTGTTCGTTGTTGGGTTTTTCTGAGCTAGCCAAACGATTCTATGTCAAAATGCAATGTACCGTACAAAGATAATTTTACGACTGTTTACATAAAAATGATAGATTTGCAAAATCTGTCTGCTGGTCAAATCTTGCACTTGTTTACACTATATATTCAAGTAAGCAATTTCACATGATATACATTAACGCTACATTTAGTGCTGCATGTATTGTATACCTGGAAAGAAAGCAAGAGGAAGATGTGAAGAGGGGCATAGAGCCCTTTCAATTTTGATTTTTAGATTGTGTGGTATATGCATTTCTTTCTAAAACCATCATGAGAAAGCAGGGAAGTTACTAGTAAAGCAACCTTGATCTCCAGACCTGTTTCAGCTTGCAAGCCTTCTCTGCCCAGTAGGCCCCTCTCACCCTGTATGCCAAGCAGCCCAAAGATTAACTATCACCTGGAAGGCTGCTAGTATTGCCAGGTGCATTTTTTACTACAAGCTTTGCAATATGTGCTGTGCTTCTTCAAGCTCCAGCTTCTGGATTCATGTGCTTCCCTCAGCTTTAATGTAAAAGGCTTTCAGGGTAAAGCTTGAATATGTGGTTTCAGGGATCCTAATGAGCTCAAAAAGTCGAGGGACCTCCTTGTCACCTCCCCAGTGTGGGAAGTTGGATGGTAAATCCCAGAAGCTCTGCCTGTGCTACCTTCCTCTCACATCGCTGGACAGAGCATCAGTGGGTGGCATCCACCAGCTTCTTAGATGTTACCATGGCATGATGGGTGCTATTGGGGGTGCTCTGCTTGATGTCCCCTCCATCCAGTTCTCTCTCAATGCATGTCTGATCCTATGATCCTCACATCCCTTCCCTTTATTTCACTGTTGCTCCCCATAATCAATTCTTTTTTTCCTTTTATTTTTCTTTTTCCTATATCCCTTCCCCATCTCAGGGAACTTTGAGGTTTTGTAAAGGCCAACCTGGTCCTAAAAGGAGAATTGCAACAAGGAGTGGCTGGCTTTCAAGGACAGAAGCCACATCAGTGCCGGCAATCAGTGAAGCTGCACAACTGTAGTGTCTACTTAGTGCTCCTACTACCTTGTGCTTCATAGCAAAACCAGGCAGATGGATGGAGAAGATAAAGAAACGTTTCTTCTTCACAGGCAAGTGTTACAGTGCTGAGTTGTCCCTGAACACTTTCCCTTGGGCTTCCCCCGATGATTGCTTTGGGGTTGTATCTCTTGCCCCTGAAGCTGGAATTTTCCTTCCAGGTTACATAAAACAGCCCCGTGGTACTTTGTACTGTGGACTGACAGCTGCCAGGGGGGTGAAAGGCCCCTGGAGGCCAGCAGAACCCGAATGTTTCAAACCAGAGGAACTTTATAATGTTCAGCGGAAGAAGCAGAAATGTGGCTTTTGAGTCACCCAGAAAAGCCAATCTCCACTTGCTTTTTAACGTAGTTCACCTTCATAATGCATTCATTTCTACAGGAATTTCCAGGAAATTAGACTGTGCTTTAAAATTTCAGAGTTAGACAGGCTCTAGCTCTGGAGCTTCCAAGAGGCCACATAATCTGTATGAACCCTTTCATCCATCACAGAGATGACACGTCAGGTGTTTGGAAGAACAGAATGATCCTCCACAATAGTTGGGGAGAGGCAGTGAAAAATGTCATGTTCTGTGGAAACTGTAAGAAGGAATTAGGTAAACTGAAAGCATTTACTCAGTGGGGACTTGGCTGGGGCACGTGCACCCTTTGTGACAAATGCTGTAATATCTTCCATCAGCAGAAGCAGCTACAGCCCTGGTAATATGCCTCCTTCAGACACTAAGGAGAGCAGCACTCCTTTCCCATACCCTGAAGGAAGTCCACCAAATACTTCTCACAGTCCCTGACCGTTTAGTATCGGTCTCCAATCTGGCCCTTACAAAGCCCAAAACTTCTCAGGTGGTCCTTTTGGGGCGGGGAGGGGGGGCTTACACTGAGCTGTACAAGGTCTGCTGGTGGCCTGACACATCGGGCATCTTCCTTTGTTTATTTCCAGATGATCTCCTTTGATTTTTCATCTTTATTGATGTGGATACTCAAGTAGTGGAAATCATGTCATAGGAGTCCTTATAGCTACTCGCTGGAGGAAAAAAGCAGAGAACAGTGCATCTCTTAATGACAGAAGAGACAGAACATGGAGGCATTCAGGGAAACCAGTGTTTCACTGAGAGACCTGACACGAATCCAGGAATAAAAAATAACCACCTTCTTTAGTTTTAACTGCCACAGTCAAATTTTTAGATTAGAAAATATGAGATCATCATAATCCATGGGTAAGTTGATGACTTCCGTTGTATGAGATTCTTGTCTGACTTGAAACAGATGAGCAGGGAAGAGTCGGTGCTACAGAAGCAGGCTAGAAATTCAAGGGCAGGAGCAGTTCCTGGGGAAGTGCACACGTGCAGGAGAAGGCGGCGAAGATTTGCCTCTTGCAGCATTGCCATGGGAAGCTTTTTAGTAGAGCAGATTATAAAAAAAAAAAAATTAGTGAAGTGGTCTTCACTTGGTAAAAGTGTTTTTGTCAAAATGCGATTATTTTGTGGAAATGTGTCAAAATTTTAAATGGGAAAATGAGAAACAATTATCCTTTGACTTTCTCATTTCACTGTGATAATGTCAAATTGTTTCATTTGTGCAAGTGAAAATGTTTCATTCTGATTTCCTTGTTTAGATCTGGACTTTTCTATTGCAACATTTGCTACCATATTTACATATTTCTGTCTATATATTCCATATTTATATTGCCTCAGCATTGCAGAAGTATAGAATTTCTGGTTTGTCAGAAACATTTCTATCTTATTTTTTTGTTCTGATTTGAAAAGTTAGTTTGTTTTTAAAATGGTGATCTTCCCCCGCAGAACAGACAAGCAGATTTTTGTGGCACCTCTGCTTCTTAATGAGAAGAATTCATTTCGCCCTCGATTCTGAATGCACAGCAAAACCTTCTGAGGTCAAGAGGATGGTTGTGTTTTGGATCAGTCCCTGTTCTGAGCTCAGGTTTTGGTTCTGAGGACTTACAGTGACTGAGTAGTAGTAACCAATCCCTGAATAATATATGTCTTCCTAGTGCTTTCCAGAGCAATATGAATTACTTTCAGCTACTTTCCATACTTTCTTTAGCTGTCCTTCTTCTCGTGTCCCAGTGGGGCCACTCTCAGTTCCACCATGCAGTCAAGTTACAAACCCTATGGAAACGTACACCACGGAAAGAGCAGCTGTCCAGAAAGTCTCCAGTTATTACCTTTCCTACCATTTCAGCAGTTTCCTTCGTCTGAGATAGGCCAGCGTGCTGTGCACATGCCAACTTTCTAAGCTTGCAATGCTTTTCTTTGGATTCTCTGCACCACTGCCTTGTATTTTGGGTTGGCATTTAAAATGTCGTTCTTAACAGCAACATTGAGAGGAAAGAAACAGTGATCAGAAATCAACAGTTTTTAGGAAATAACTGGTTGTGAATAGCAGTTCTTGTGCCTCGCTTCAAAATGCTTCAGTGTCAGTCCGCAATTAGGG